>NC_083624.1:302131-339631 GCF_963584025.1 Labrus mixtus
AGAGAGAGAGACAGAGTGACAGAGAGAGAGGGGGGGAGAGAGAGAGACAGAGAGACACAGAGAGAGAGACAGAGAGAGAGAGACAGAGAGAGAGAGACAGAGAGACAGAGAGAGAGAGAGACAGAGAGAGAGAGAGAGAGAGAGAGAGAGAGAGACAGAGAGAGAGAGAGAGAGACAGAGAGAGAGAGAGAGAGAAGAGAGGGAGAGAGAGAGAGAGACAGAGAGAGAGAGAGACAGAGAGAGAGAGAGAGAGAGACAGAGTGAGACAGAGAGAGAGACAGAGAGAGAGAGAGAGACAGAGAGAGAGACAGAGTGAGACAGAGAGAGAGACAGAGAGAGAGAGACAGAGTGACAGAGAGAGAGAGAGAGACAGAGAGACAGAGACACAGAGACACAGAGAGAGAGACAGAGAGAGAGACAGAGAGACAGAGAGAGAGACAGAGAGAGAGAGACAGAGTGACAGAGAGAGAGAGAGAGAGAGAGAGAGAGAGAGAAAGAGAGACAGAGAGACAGAGAGAGAGAGACAGAGAGAGAGGGAGAGAGAGACAGAGAGACAGAGAGAGAGGGATGGGAGATAGAGAGAGAGAGAGAGGGATGGGAGAGAGAGAGAGAGAGAGAGAGGGATGGGAGAGAGAGAGAGACAGGGAGAGAGAGAGAGACAGAGAGAGAGGAGAGAGAGGGATGGGAGAGAGAGAGAGACAGAGAGAGAGAGAGAGAGAGACAGGGAGAGAGAGAGAGAGAGAGAGAGACAGAGAGACAGAGAGAGAGACAGAGAGAGAGAGAGAGAGAGACAGGGAGAGAGAGAGAGAGACAGAGAGACAGAGAGAGAGATCTTTAGATTGAATCAGAGTTTATAAAAACCTTCTTGTATCTGATTCGTTGTCTGACCCACATTCGGTCTCAGCGTTGGTTTTGAGGCTTCAGGTTTCCTCTCTGGGGGGTTCGGTGGTTTCAAATGCCGGCCTCGGTTTCGTGCTAACATTTAAAGGAAAGAAGGTCAACTATGAGACATTTAGTGACATTCAAACGCTGTCACCTCATTGGACGCAGCGTGCTGATCATCATGACTCTCAGAGCAGGTCGCCAGGTGTTAACTTTCTGTCAATCAGTGAAACGACAGCAGCTATAAACACGAGTCAGCGTGAGCCGCATCCTGCAGGTTCAAGACTTTCATTCATAAAACAAACAGCACTCAGAGGGTTAAATGTTTCACAATATAACACAGAAACAATGACAGAGATGATTCAGAGATCTATCTTCTATAAGGAGTCATCTTAAGAGATCTCAGACTCAGCAGCTTTAAAGCACTCTGTCAACACAAGCTGACTCAGCTATATGACATTCATAGCAACATTAGCAGATTAGCATTAGCATGTCAGTTATGTAACAGTTAGAATCAAGAGATTTTAATAATTTTGCAGCTTTTTGATGAAAGGGTGCAACACTCAGTCTGTTTCTCTTTGTGTGTGTGTGTGTGTGTGTGTGTGTGTGTGTGTGTGTGTGTGTGTGTACAGGTATGCTGACCATCACTGACTTCATCAACATTCTGCATCGGTATTACAAGTCTCCTCTGGTGAGCCGAGCCTCTGAATGATCTGACTCCTCCCCTTTAGAGGGTCACAGATATAAACTCTGTGTGTCTGTTTGCTCTGCAGGTTCAGATCTACGAGCTGGAGGAACACAAGATAGAAACATGGAGGGGTGCGTGCAACACAACCACGAAGTGATGCGGATCAAGACGTGTTCCAGGGGTTTTCATTTCTGCAGATCAACATCTAGAGTTTCATGTTTTACTAATCGACTCGTGTCTTTCTGTGTCCGTAGAAATCTACTTACAATACTCCGTCAACAGGCTGATCAGCATCGCTCCTGACTCCAGGTGAGTTCAACTTAAAGTCATCGTTTCCATTAATCCTTTTATTTAAAGGAGCAGTATGTAACTGACACCTAGTGTTTAAAATGGGTACTGCAGTCTAAATTCTAAACATCATAGAGAGCTGTCCCCCCCCTCCCTCCTCTCTAGAGTCCATGCTCACTCAGGTCACCATGTGGTGGACTCTGAAGCTTCAGTGTTTATCCAGCTCTGCATGGGTCTGTAAACCTTTCTGTGTTCTAACCTCTCTCCATTTTTCAAAAGCATCTCCAATATTGATCCTAGTTTGAGCACGTTTCTGCTCGTGGAGCTTATTAGAAACATGCAGAGGCTTTTTAGGTCGGGTACAATCACTTCTATCTGAACCACTTCTCTTGCCCGCTTCCATCGCTGCAACACCTGTTGACCTGATAACTGCTCTCATATCTGGAAAACCGAGGGGCGTCCAAAACGGCCGTGTGGGGGCGTGTCTTAAAAGCGCCTACCTTCTCTGGTCCAAACAAATCCAGAGCATTCAGGAGCAGAATCTAAAGTTAGAAGGAGGACATACTGGCTGCTGCATTTGCTTGAATTTGGTCTGTCTGTATCACTGTTGTGAAATAAATGATGAGTTTTCTATCGTCTCCTCAGTCTGTTTGATGCCATCTACTCCTTGTTGAAGAATAAGATTCACCGGCTGCCCGTCATCGACCCGGCGTCAGGAAACGTCCTCCACATCCTCACACACAAACGCATCCTCAAGTTTCTCCACATCTTTGTAAGACTTCTTCCTTTTTCTAACACCTTGTCCTAAGCCTGATCGTGAGCTGATGTAAATATACTATCGATTTAAATCCCTCCTTACTGAGTACACAGCGAAGTAAACAACTCGGAATACGACTAACGAGGGGGTTTGTGCTCTTCTCCGTCAGGGATCAATGATTCCTAAACCTCGCTTCCTTCAAAGACGCATCAACGAAGTGGCGATCGGTACTTTCAGAGAGATTGCGACGGTCCAGGAATCAGCGTCTGTCTACGACGCTCTGACCGTGTTTGTGGAGAGGAGAGTCTCTGCTCTTCCCGTAGTCGACGACAAAGGTACTGTGAACATTTCAAACACAAACAAACCGCTGAGTTCATCCCGCTACGGGGAAATGTTGGAGCGGCTTCAACAAATATTCAATCTAATCTAATTCACGACCCCAAAAGAGGCGGTCACATTAAAGGCTTAATATGTGATTTTTAACACTTACATGTATAAATCAAGTATCTCCTCTGAAAATAACTCTGTGAGTCATGACTGTCTACAATGGGTGTAACACCCGAGTCCCACTGTCTGTGATGTTTTCAGAGTTTTCAGAGTCCTATCTTCAGTTTGTTTACATCGCCAGGACGGCCGGCTGACTCCTCCCCTCGTGTATAAAAGTTGTTTAATTGAGGGACTAGAGAAAAGAAGAATAACATACTGTACTCACTGCTTAACTGTGTTTCTAGATCACGCTCATTTCAGGTAAATTTACATGCAGTGTGAAGATACGAGCATAATAAAGATCGCTAGCATTAGCATGCTAACACAACAATGCAGCGCCAGTTGTTTTGGTTTCATGCTAGTGCTCAAGGGCGACATCTGCTGGATCAAAAAATCACATATAAAGACTTTAAAGTCCTGTTTCCACCAAGAGGTCCGGTTTGGTACAATAAGATCTTGCGTTTCCACAGCCAGCCGTCCCCTTACCTGGTAGGCGGAGTCTAAGCTGGATGGCGATAGCGGCTACAGCTACTTATAAGCATGACATCATAGCAGTGTGACACGACGTAGCCTGTTAATAAATCCAACGAAGAAGAAGAAGAATGCGACACAGTAAACAAAGGGCAACAATGGAGGACGTCCAGCAGTGGTTGTCACCTCTGAGGTCATCCATGGGGCGGAGCTACACGCTGACATTAATCTCGGGATATGTAAACAATGGCACGTTTTGTGTTTGTCCTTTATTACCGCTGTCGCACAGGAAGTGAAGATTCTTTTGAGCAATCAAACTGCAGTGTTTTTAGCTCCGCCCATCAGATCTGTACAGAATCGGGGTTGCCTGCTGTAGAGGAACGAAGCCTCAGTGCATAGGGCCAACCAATTGTTAGACTACTGGCGCCCTGATCATTTCCAACTTCTGACGTTGGAAACGCCAATAAATGCGTACAGAATCGAACCGGACGACTTGGTGTAAACGGGGCTGATGTGATCGGACTTTGTGTTTCTAAAGTTAAGATGTAAAAGTTTTGAATGAACAAGTTGAAATCTGTGTGTTGAATGAATCGTTCATCTCTCTGTGCGTCTCCTCTGTAGGTAAGGTCGTGGCGTTGTACTCCAGGTTTGATGTTATCGTAAGTTCATTTCATCTCCACGTCTTGTGATTCCCTGCTTCTCTTGTGTTCATTCAACGCCGTCCATATTTATAAGCTATTGTTGTTTTCGTTAAGGCTAACTGTTTATGTGGGTGTGGTTGGTTGACGTTCTTCATTTTTCAGAACCTGGCAGCTCAGAAAAACTACAACAACCTGAACATGACGATGCGAGAGGCCGTCTCCTCCAGAGCCTGCTGCATGGAGGGAGTCCTCAAATGTTACCCCCATGAGACGCTGGAGACCGTCATTGACCGCATCGCCAAGGCTGAGGTAGCACACATGCACCCCGGCTTGGGAAAACCAATTTAGCAATTTAGCTGTCAATGAGCAAAGACCCCAAATGCCTTTAGATGCTACAGCCAATCAGAGCAACACAAGATATGACATAAGGGGTAAGCTGCTAGGCTAGTTAGCTAGCTCCACCACCAAATCCTTACCTTGCCTATAGACCAATCCCGACAGCCGGTTTGTGGGCGCAGCCATCTTGTAGTGCCGCCATTACTGCGGTGGCATCTGCTGCTGTCCGTTTACTGTGACAGCAGCACGGATGATGATTGGATTAAAAACGTCAGACAGCTGCTGATGAAAGTTTTTCCAGACTTTTAGAGCAGCTGAGAACTCTGCAGGTTCTTCCTGAAGTCGTTTACATTGGCGTAGATTGTAAAGTAACGCAGAAAGTAATGGCGGCTTGTCAACGTCAATCTTTGGCACCACAGTGGTCAAAGTTGTGATGTCACAGCAATAAGATCTAGTTTGAAATCATTCACGTTCACTGTTGATTCACCTCCACTTGAAGTCAGCTGTTGGTGATGATTGAGCTCATCTTGATTGGCTCTCATCCAATTTGTTGGTTTTTTTTCTTCCAGGTGCATCGTTTGGTGTTGGTGGACAGGGACGATGTGGTGAGAGGGATCGTCTCTCTGTCCGACCTTCTACAAGCTCTGGTTCTCACTCCTGCAGGTATTGATGCACTGTACTCCTAACTCCACCGCTCACATTCATCCTTACCTCGTTCTCTCAGCGCCCTGTTTGTTCACCCATCACGCCGGCCTGCTTTGAAATCTTCCTGGTCACTAAGCTCCTACTCCTCCTGTGAAGAAGTTCTAACTGATCAAACTCTTTTTTTTAATTCAACTTCTCGTCTACCTGAAGACGATCGCTCTTTCTTCTCTTCCTTGGAAATGTATAAAAGATCACACGGCCAGTTTTCTCCCTCCTGATTCCTTCAACTATCCATCTTCTCATTTAAAGTCCAACAAACAGCACAATCCAGGGATTCATCAGAGGTCAAAGGTCAAGCGCTGCATCTTGGCTGTCATTGATAAATCATCATCTTTTTTAAAAATCAATCGCATCAACTCGCTGTGACCTCTCGGAGAACCTCCAGTGAGACTTCCTGCATCTTTCAAATCTCCGACTAGCTTTCACTGCTCATCCAGTTCTGCCGGTTCAGCTTCCTCCTCTGAAGTCCTCCGATCCTACCTGCCGACCAAGTCTGACACCGACCCTCCACACTGTCTTGTCCTGAAACACCTCTTACAGCACCCAGCCAGCATCTTCATGCAGCAGTTCATCGTATGAACTCTCCATCCTACAATGACTTCTTATTCAGCACATCAAAGGTAGGAGGCTCGATCTAAGCTGGGGGTCGCTGCCTGTCTGAGCTCGCATCTTCATGTTAAGTTGCAAGGTCTCACTGTCGCCTGTTGTGACTTTCCGGCTACACACTCAACGATTTTCAAATCTTAACCGATGACGTAGTGACACTTTAGGTTTATTTGGACAAGTAATCAGTTCAGAGCCTGGGATCAAACCATGCAAACCCTATCTTTGGATCGTTGCGGTGGTCAAATCAGGCCAAAATCGTCCAGTGTGTAGCCAGCCTGATGTAGATTCTCCAGATGGATGTTATGAGGGGTCTAAATCAAACACCATCGAGGTTTGTAGCATTACATTAAAGATATGAGTCTCTACTCATATATGATGTTAGTAATAATGTCAAGAAATTAAAATGTGATTAGCATGAGAGACAGTTACTGAGATGATCCTGTGTGTGTACGGTGGCCGGCAGACGCACACGTGCAGCATATTCAGGAACACTGAGACAAATCAAATGCAACGCCTGAAACGTGCTGCAAAGAAACAAAACGTGCTGCAAAAAGCTGAACCAACTGCATTAACATCAAACGTGCTGCAACAACAAGAAGTCAAAAACACACACATTCAGAAACAACTGCAAACACAGAAAACTTGCACGTTCAGCCTTTCCAACTGAAGTACATACTCCAGGCCTGTAGGGGCGCTGTGTGGGACAGTGTATCTGTGGGAGAGAGAGAGAGGAGACCATGCTCTGAAAGTTTTATTTAGATGGGAAGTTGCATCGTCGACCGTCACTGAACCGGCCACCGTACCTTTGTCATCTGATGGTTCATCTCCAGAATGAACCCAGACCTGCGTTCATGTAGCTTGTAGCTTGTTTTGGGATTTAACGATGATGTCATGGTTTGTTTTCTTAGTTTTAGGACTGTGCACAAGAAGCAGATGTTATTATTGTAATGAGGACAACTGTTCTGCCTCTATTCAATTATTGGAATCCATGAAGTCTCCCCCTGCTGGTGATTTTGAAAAATGCAGGTGTAAGAAACTTCATATGTCCTCTTCTTGTTTACAGTCTAAAGCCGATTTCACACATGCACTCCTGAAGATATCAGGAGAATTTCAGGAGGACTGCTCCTTGAAATTCTCAGAGGAACTTTAATACACAAGTCAGACGTGCAGCTTTGACCTGATTGGTTCTTCAAAGTTTAAACCAATCTGACATGATGCCTTTCACTGCTTTCTAATCAGGCTGCATGAACATAGTGTCTTTATCACACTTCTGGTTTCTCTGATATGATGACGGGGGTTTGAGTCCTCATGAATCAGCCTTGAGCATTATGGGATTGTTTCTGTCTGCAAAGAACTGTAAAGAGGTTTTCAGACAGGATGCAGCGTGTGCTGTGTTCACCGAGGGTTATGAACGGGTTTGAGAGCGCACCACCGCCTCCTGTCTGAAAATCCCTTTCCTAATAAATCACATATTCTCAGAGAGGAAGGTGTTGTCTCTGTTATTGTTAACTTTCTATTTTCTATTTTGTCTCCAGATATTTATAAGAGATCATCGTGTGAGGATGAAGAAAACAAGATGGAGGTCGACCTCAAAAAAGAAGACGGTTAAAGTGAAATATGTGGAAGTATCTTCAGTCCTGAAGAGAGACAGAAAAAAAACCTTCCACCCAAAACAGTGACCACCAATTTCCACTTTCTGTGTGCGCCGTGGTCCGTCAGCGCTAACCTACTGTGGCTGACGGACCACAGCGTGCACAGACTATGTGGAAATTGGCAGAAATAATAAACCCGTTAAGAGGGATTATTTTATGAAGTCTTCACTGGAAGTTTTGGGAAGAAGAGCGTGGTTGAGCTGGAAGCTGGACAATGAGAGAGAACACATCAGAGTGATGAAGTTCAGAGACTTTTAAACTGTCGTCTGCTATAAATGGAAATTAATTTGTTCAAACAGAGAAAAAAGCAACAAGTCATGAGTACTGACAGATTGTTTTTTTTTAACTTTTTGGTCGTATAAAACGTATAGAATAGACGTTTATAACTTGACATTACTGCGTTGTTGAAGTGGGGATCACATTTTTGTAAATGCACTTGAAGAAATGTATAAATAAATGTTTTGTTTTGAAGAGTTTTTGGTACATTTATTTATAAAATGTCAGACATGTGGAAGGGAATTACATTTCCAAATGTTATTTACACTCAGAAACTCACCGCACTGAAAGAAGACATACACATTCATACATCTCAGACAAAGCAGTGGGAGCAACTTGGGGTCAAGTGTCTTGCCCGAGGACACTTTAACTTTTATTTATTTATATAAATCAGATTTTTTTTGGTCTTATATTTGTTGTGTAATGTTGATCAGCGTATAAACAGAAACAGAAGCTGATGTGATGGGGGGGGGGGATGTACTTGACTGAAGGTGTGAAGGTGTGTCATGTTTACCTGGGCGGGTTTGTTAACACTGCCAACTTCCTGCATCCTGGACACATGATGAAGAGCCACACACACACACACACGACCCTCCACACGTAAAGGCAAATAACAGCTGATGAATGTTGTTTTTACTGCGACTATGAACACGTTGTCTAAACACTGAAACAAGAGAATATGAGACAGGAAATAAAAAGAATGACAAAACAAATGTTTCAATTAAATCCACCTGCTTCACCTGATTCACCTGCTTCACCTGATTCACCTGCTTCACCTGCTTCACCTGATTCACCTGATTCACCTGCTTCACCTGCTTCACCTGATTCACCTGATTCACCTGATTCACCTGATTCCAGCACTCCCAATAATCAGGAGTAAGAACAACATAAACATACAGGACAAGATGCTAAACAAAACCCACCAACAAGACACGTTCTTTAACCCCTCACATCCCACAGAAACTCAAAGTGTCGCTCCTGAACGTCCCATCAGGTAATGAAAGAGTCAAATCAACAAAGAGCTCCGTCCTCTTTACGACTTCATCCTCTGAGCAAACATGTCAAACCTCCAATCACTCGCTGCGGCTGTTATTCAACGTTCACCTGAGACTTAACTCTTGACTCTACCTGAACTGACGCCTGCAGACGGGATGCAGCAGAGCGTATCGAGCTGCACGATCTGTTGAGTGACATCGACCTCTGACTGCAGAGATGGACCCCAAACCGAGGTAGGACATTCTTTTGTTTTCAGGCTGATGTTCTGGGAAAGTTTCCAGCACGATCGCTTATCTTGATCCAAAGGAAAGCAAGAAAAGACCAAACATCTGAAGTCTCGTTTGAGGCTCACATGTCTGTAAAAGTAAAGTGCCTTAGATTGGCTGATCCTGTGATCTGATGTCTTCTGTGTTATCAGCACAAAGAAACCAGGACAGCAAAGTGTTCCTCTTATTAACTTCATCAGCAACAGAGAATCAGATCATGTTCATTACATCCATGATCTGATGGTCATGACAGGGGATCTCATGAGGGGCCCGTAACACCTACACTATGTTTCATTTCTGTTGCCACGATCGCTGTAGCTGCTGCACCCTCTTTAATCTCAGCCCTGAGTCATTTTGTTCTAGAACTGGGTCTGTGTTCGGTGGGTTAATGATGCAGGATTGTCTGGAAATAATCATTTAAAGAGGACATATGATCCCCCTCCTCCACCTTTTCAAACAGTCCCCCTGTGGTCTAAATCAAACATCTGTGCTGTGCTTTGTTCAAAATATAACATGAATCAAGCACCAGAGGAGGTTTGTGACCCTGTATAAACCAGCTCTCTCAGAACGCTCTGTTTTGGTGTGTGTGTCTCTTTAAATGTAATGACCCCCCCCCCCCCCCCCCCCCGAGTTTTCCCCGTAGACATCACTCCTCTGTAGAGAGAATAAAAATGACAGACCTGAGCTAAAGTTTTGTTCTAGGCTGGAGGTGGAGTCTCTGGGTGGAGATACCAGGGGAGGGGAGGGGATTTTTTTTTACCAGAATCCCACTGTGACATCACAAGGAGAGCACATTAGAAACAGAGCTTCTCTGTGTTGTAAGACTTATGCAGACCACAAACAAAGGACTGGATGGTTTATTTCACATGTTGTGGGTCAGTAGACTCTCAGGTTATTCAGATAAATGTTCACAAACACTGAAGAAGAGGATTTTTAATAACATGTCCACTTTAAACTCACTTAACTGTCAACCAAATGCAGGAGTATCATTCAGCGACGCTCAAACATGAACGTGCAACCGCATGTTCCTGACTCATGAACTGTTTACCTTTCTCTGGTAGAGCTGTAAAAACGATAAAGGAGCAGCAGTGAGATGTTTAAACACCTGATTGTCCTCGATGACTCAAACTAAAGGGTCTGTATTGTTTGATCCAGATCCTGCTGACACAGAAGAACTCTGCAGACCTAAATGTGTCTCTGATCATCCTGTGAGAAACTGGACTCATTGTTTTCAGTTCTCCAATCAGAAGTAAAGTCAGCTGATTGTTTCGTCTCTTCAAAGTTTGAGCATCTCTGTGAAAAATGTTTCCAAGCCGAGTTTAACCCTTGGAAGGCGTTCTCTCTTTCATGTCGTGTTCGTCTTGATTCTGGGTTTCACTAAAAGACAACTCAGGATCAGGAGTTTGTGACATCACTCTCATCGTCGCCCTCGATGAGTTTTGTACTTATGTAATTGACGCTGAAACTTTAAGCCTTGTGCAAACATTGTCAGGGCAGTGAGGTCAACCTTTTATTGCTGCCAATTACATGCTAGCACAAGCTAATCGCTATTATTTCTAACGTTTTCAAAGGGAGCCTGTGAGGGGTTTGTTTTGGCCTTTGGAGACCTTTGAGGAACACCTTCAGCTCTGGAGGTTTCCACCACAAACTGTAAATATAAATGTTAGAAGCCTGAAATACGTCACCCATCTGTTCCTGCAGGGGGCGCTGGAGTCCTATGGATGGCGGTCTCCATGATGGAAATTCTGTCCGAATCAGACCTATTTGGTTTTTTGAACCAGGCTGTAAACATGTTAATCTCTGCTGTAAAAACAGGCTTTTTAGAATGGGTGTGTATGTGACTTCCTGTTCTCCTGCAGCCAGCCTCTAGTGGACACTCCAGGAACTTCAGTTTTGTACACTTCTGCATCTGCTTCATTTTCAACACCGGAGGTTGCTACTTGGTTTGTGGTTGTTCGAGCATTTTAAAGTAAATGACCTGAATACTTCTCCTACTCACTGGGTCCATCTATTAGAAAAACACACAAACTAACACAACACTCCAAAGAAAACAAGCCGCAGAACCCACAACAAGTTAAACACGGAGAGCGACAGGATCATAATATTTTCTTTAGGAATGACCGGGGCAGAATAGTGCAGAGATCAGAAGACTTAAGACTGGATCAGGTTTATGTATTTGGGTATCAGGGTGCAGGTGTGCACAGTGAGTGTTTACCCTGCATGAGGACAAAGTTTCCATAAGTCTTTATTTACTGTCATATCAAAGGATGAAGGCCTTACAAGTGAAGGAAGGAGTGCAAAGAGTGACCAAATCAGACATTAGCCAGGCCCATTAATCCTCCTGAAAACAGGCCACAGGTAGGGGGGCCGGATTATTCTGAAGAGTCTCCTGCAGCTGGAGCAACAGCAGACGAGAAGGTGTCTTATATTCGGACATCTTTTAGCACACAAAGCTCCGAACAGCAGCCAGATTGAGTTTGAAGGATGTGTAGTATTTGAATGATAACTTCAGGACCTGGAACCTCAGATTATCTGCTCATAAAAACAAAGAAATAAAACATCATTGCACGTTTGGCTGAATGGAAACCTCCGACAGTCCTTCGACTCAGCGGCGGTAAGGTTTAAGTCTCTGAAACATCCCGTTTAGTTTGATTTAAAGAATCCTGGTTGTTTTATTTTGAAGGTGCACATCAGATGTTGATGATGGAGGAAGAATACAATCTTTAAAACATGTCATACTTAAAGCTGTTTGTTTTCACTTCCTGACGTTGTTGCCTCTACATCCTCGCTTGTGTCGTTCTTACTCTCTGGTGTTCATTACTTTGGATAAAGGACACTGATGAATGAAATGTAGAATTGTAGAAAACACAAGATATGTATGTAGACTATTCAGCACACATCATTTTTTATTTATAGGATTTAAAGGTAAATTGTTTGATATCCCAAGAAGTATTTTAGAAACATCCTGAGGACACTTCTTTTGATTTTTACATAATCAGAGTCGAACCCACAGACGGACCGACACTGTGATCAAAGTGAAACCCTGTCAGAGTCTGCTCGCTCCTCACAGTCTGAACTGTTCCAAAGGATCGAGATAGCGAAAGTCATTTTTAATCAAACCTTTATTTATTCTTGGATGGACTTGGAGGTTTCCAACATTGTTATCCCCCCCCCCCCCCCCCCCCCCCCCCCCTCTCTAGAGTCCATGCTCACACAGGTCACCATGTGGTGGACTCTGAAGCTTCAGTGTTTATCCAGCTCTGCATGGGTCTGTAAACCTTTCTGTGTTCTAACCTCTCTCCATTTTTCAAAAGCATCTCCAATATTGATCCTAGTTTGAGCACGTTTCTGCTCGTGGAGCTTATTAGAAACATGCAGAGGCTTTTTAGGTCGGGTACAATCACTTCTATCTGAACCACTTCTCTTGACCGCTTCCATCACTGCAACACCTGTTGACCTGATAACTGCTCTCATATCTGACAAACAGAGGGGCATCCAAAACGGCCGTGTGGGGGCGTGTCTTAAAACTGTGATGATTAAAAGTCGTAAACACATTTTCAGGACGTTGACCTCCATTATGTAGTGTGAGTTCATAAAGTTTATTTGTTTGAGATAAAATCAGATAGATAAGATTTAACTGATTCAAATCTTCTGTGAGCAGGAAAGCCAAACTCATGTTCGGCCTGAAAGTGAAGAAGAAGAAGAAAGCAAACAAAGACCTGGTCCTGGCAAACAAGGGAGCTGTGGGTAAGGCCTGGAAAGCAAACACACACACACACACACACACAGAGAGACTTTCCCTTGTCAAACAGTTACTACTTAAATACATGAACATGACTTACAGTAATTATGAGTCCTTCAGGTTTTCAAGAACAACACAGAACATGATCATCACTCATCACACAACGCCATTATATTTATTTATATAACATTCTTCAAAAGTTCCTTGGAAATCTTTTTCATGACAATGTTTCTGCAGCAGACCGGGTGTGGGATTGTAGAGCAGGGTTATATTAGTTTGTATTTAGTTGTTCTTTGACTGACGTAGTAGCAGATCTACTCCGAGCTCACCCTGAATGTCTGAGCTCCTCACCCGATCTCTGAGTCAAGACACCCACAATGAATTTGCTGGTGTTTACCAATAATGAAAGCTCACGGACAGTCAGTCATGTAAGATAACATTTAGGGGGCTTTAAAGACTTAATATGTGATTTTCACACTCAAACGTAATATAAATCAAGTATATCCTCTGAAAATAACTCTGTGAGTCATGACTGTCTACAATGGGTGTAACACCCGAGTCCCACTGTCTGTGATGTTTTCAGAGTTTTCAGAGTCCTATCTTCACTTTGTTTACATCGCCCGGACGGCCGGCTGACTCCTCCCCTCGTGTATAAAAGTTGTTTAATTGAGGGACTAGAGAAAAGAAGAATAACATACTGTACTCACTGCTTAACTGTGTTTCTAGATCACGCTCATTTCAGGTAAATTTACATGCAGTGTGAAGATACGAGCAGAATAAAGATCGCTAGCATTAGCATGCTAACACAACAATGCAGCACCAGTTGTTTTGGTTTCATGCTGGTGCTCAAGGGCGACATCTGCTGGATCAAAAAAATCACATATAAAGCCTTTTAACTGTATAGTTTGTTTCACTAATAAAGACAGTCAGTGTGTGGATAAAGCTTTAGTGTGTGTGTGTGTTTGTGTAGATAGTGAAGCGGAGGCGCCGACTGAAGAGTCGTCCCTGCTGGAGGGAGAGAACATCGAGGAACAACCAGGACCCTCTGAAATCAGAACCAGAATCAAACCTGACACTAAGAGGTATGACATGACGCGCTGTACGTCTCTCTTGGAGCACGCCAGTTTGTCTTTGTGACGATGACCACCAACAGGAATACTGCTCGGAGACAGAACGTCAGATTGTCCCTCAAAGTAGCATCACAGTGGGGCCAGCGTCTATCTAACTTGAGCTTATAAAGTGGTGATTGTGAAGTTGTATATTTCTGTTACCATGTTAAGAAACTGACAGTGCAACATCTCACAGGGCCAAACTGAAAACTCGCATCCAGCAGAGTGAAGGGAAACCACAAAGCTTTCAGGTAACCACGACAAACAGGACACACGACACATTACGGAAAACGATGATGTACTCGATGATGATAGTTTGGGGACCATCAGTTGTTGCTCTCTGTCTTTCTCGTAGATCGCCATCAACATCACAGAGGCGAGGCAGCTGGTGGGAGAAAACATTGACCCCAGTGTGGTGATTGAGATCGGTGATGAAAAGAAACAGACGTCGGTTAAGGAAGGAACCAACGCTCCTTTTTTCAATGAGGTACGAAAATATAAGAAGCTTCTATGTCTCAGTCTTAAAGGTGGAGTCAGTAAAAATGTTTGTAAACTTTCAAACTGGGCCCCTCCTCCTGGGCTCATGAGCCCCAGAAGCCCAGCCCACTGCAGGACGTAGTGTGTACTTTTACTGCTTGTACCTACACTGCAAGCTAACACACACTAGCACAAGCTAACCGTTGGTGTTTGTCACCTGCCTGTCCAACAGGAAGCAGACCAACACCAACTTGGTGTTTCTCCTCACTCTGATTATATTTTCTCTTCTTTGCTGCTACATCCACGTCCGTCATATTCACCGGTTTGAAACGCGTCCAATCACTGAATTGTATCCACTCCTAAACTCACCTGCTGCGCTGTCATTGGCTGGAGGAAACACACCAGCTCCGCCCAGAAACATCCCGAGTCAACCAGAACAAAGCAGAACAGTAAAATCCAGTCAGAGGACAGAGTCTCTGCAGACACAGTCACCACCACACATGTATGGAGGACAAATCTGTATTTTATTTTGAAGGAGGAAGCTGCTGACTCCATCTTTAAAGTTTACAATGAATCTTTGAACGGTCTTTAATTCATTCCTTGTTTTTACTCCCTTCAGTATTTCGTCTTTGACTTCTTTGCACACAAGGAAGTGTTTTTCGACAAAGTCATCAAGCTGACGGTGAGTAAAAAACAAACACTAACAAAATCAGGGATTTCTGACAAAAGTTTTTTGTGTAATTTCAAACATTGTAAAACATCAAATCAGAAAGCCTTCACACTGCAGTGATCCTGGCTGTAGACGACTCTATGCAGATGATGCTGTCATTTTCTCTTCTGAAGAACCGATCAGTTAGTTTTGTGAAGTTACATGTTTTGGGCCTTTTTGCCTTTATTGTTTTGGACAGCTGAAGAAAGGCAGGATAGACTGAGGGAAGACATGCAGTCGCTTTTGGAGTTATTAGCTTTGCTTTGGACTCAAGATGGTTTGTCTTTCTCTCTCAAGGTGATTCACTCGAAAATGTTGAGAAGTTTCTACATCGGGTCCTTCCAGCTGGACGTGTGGACCGTCTACAAACAGCCAGGTAGCTCATCTCTTTCTAAGGTGTCTCTTAAACTACCTAGAGAAGTGGCAGCCTTCTAAAGCAAATGTATGCTTTAACATGCTTTATTCACTTTACCCTAATAAGCTTTGAGTATTATACAAAAGCTTCTAAGATGTAAAGCTACCAGTTATGATAGGTTTGGGATAATGCCTTACACAAGAGAAAGTTGATAATGATTCTACAATGTGCAGACACGGTTTCCTATTTAATCCGCCTTTACACCTAGTTAACACCCTATTCTCTTTCTCACTCCCACAGGTCACCAGTTCATCAATAAGTGGGCGATGCTGAACAATCCAGGTGACATCAGCACTGGGGTCAAAGGTTATGTGAAGTGTGATATCAGTGTCTCCGCCAAAGGTGATGCCATGCAGCCGGGACAGAAAGCAAGCGATGCTGACGAGCAGATAGACAAGTACAAAACCCTTTTCTGTTTGATTATAGATGAACAAGCTAATCCTGCTTTATCTGAACGGTTTGTTTTCCTGGTCAAGGTTACAGAAACAGAAACAAAACAAAAAGACGTGACCTCACTTGCTCTCACTGACTCGCTCAATTTAAAAGATCTATAAAATAATCTAAATTTGTCTAAATAGGAAACCCTTTTATAAATGGCTTACATGTGAACAGATTGCTTTAAAACCCTATAGACGTTAAAAAGTTGATGTTATAGGGGGCCGGTGGCACAGTGGTTAGTGTGCGCACCCCATACATGGAGGCTGTAGTCCTCCAGAAGGGAGGCCCGGGTTAGGGTTCGACCTCTGGCTCCTTACCCACAATCTCTCTCTCTCTCTTTCTGATTTCCAGCTCTGTCAACTGTCCCATCTCTCCATTGAAGGCATAAAAAGCACATAAATACATCTTTAAAAAAGACAAAGTTGATGTTATTGAAATTTTATGAATTTTAATAAAAGCCGTGATACTTGCATCTCTTTATATGCAGATGATACTCTGCTGTTTTAAACTAATATTGACCGATAAATCCTTAGTATCTTTAAAGCACATCCTTTTCTTTTCTATTTTTTTACTTTTGTATGAGATGTCATAAAACCCTGCAGCACACTGACGCTATGCAAAGGATGGATTGCCGTAATTTTGGGCACTTTTGAGCTGTAGCCATGGAGATGTATTACAATGTAAAGTAAAGAAAACTGCACACTCATGGAGTCTTAATTGGGTACTCAAGTTTTTGCAAGTTGTTGCTGATACTTATTTGTGTATTGTTGTTTGACCTTTTCCTCAGAAACTTGCTGATACCGGAGGGTTTCCCATCCGAGCGACCCTGGGCTCGTTTCTACGTGAAGGTGTACAGAGCTGAAGGCCTTCCTCGGAACAACTCCAGCATCATGGCCAACGTCACCAAGGCTTTCATCGGGGACAACACCGCGCTCATAGACCCATATGTGGTGGTCAGCTTCTTCAAACGAGTGGTGAGTTATAGTTGACTTTAAACTGACGATAATTCAAAATATACTGCAGTAAAATCAGATGCTCTGAATCATCTCACAGAAATGTTTGAACAGTTGGATTATTTTGAATGTTCAGATACTGAGGTGTGATGATTCACACACACGTGTACACCTGAGAGAGGGCGCCCTTGAACCGTGGATACAAAATAAATATAAATCTCACAGTATGTGAGTGGCATAACAGACAATATAAACTCAGTTACATTGAGCGCTATGCGTCCTCTTTAGGATTCTTTCTCCTAATCTGTCCTATCTGTCCACTCAGGGTCGGACGTCCACTCAGAAGTCCACAGCAGATCCAGTGTGGAACGAGCAGATCGTCTTCACCGAGATGTTCCCCCCGCTGTGTCAGAGACTGAAGATCCAGGTCTGTGAGAGGGAAAGGAAGGACGTCCTGCACATGTGTCTACTATTTACACTACACAAGCAATAAGGAAACAAAGTCTAAATGTAACAGAGGTCTGTCTTTCTTTCTCCTCATAGGTCTGGGATGAGGGGAGCATGAGCGACGTCGCAATAGGAACCCATTACTTTGACTTGAGACGCATCTCCAATGAACAGGACGGGGACAGAGGTAAAGAGAGAGTAAGGCAGGGAGGGGGGGCATAGGTTGAGTTTGGGGGAGGGGAAGGTGGGAAAGAGAAGGAGTTTTTGGAGATGAGATATCTGAGGAAGGAATCAAAGGAAAAGTAAAGAGCAATCATTTCAAGTGTTGGTCGTCTGCTCTGAGTGACTTTCTTTGTTCTCTCTTTCTCGAGGGTTTTTACCAACTTTTGGTCCCGCTTGGATCAACCTGTACGGCTCTGCTCGCAACTTTTCAATCGGCGACGACACAGTGGAGCTGAATGAGGGCATCGGAGAGGGCGTGTCCTACAGGTCAATGTTTACAAAGTTTTTTTAATCACCTTTTTTTTTCAATCAACTGTTTGAATATACCTCACCAACAACAAGCCATCCAATCCCTGCTGCTCTCAGGGGCCGTGTCTACATGGAGCTGACGGTGGAGATCCTATCAGGTGGGACAGGCTCGGAGTCCAAACTCAGCAAATTGGTCAAATCAGTGAAGGATCCCAAAGCAGGAAAAGCAGGAGGGAAGGATGGAAAGACGGCTGCAGGAGGAGGAGCGGGAGGAGCAGCAGGAGGAGCAGCAGATGATGACAAAGGGAAGACTGTGGCAGCAGAGGTGATGCCTGTGGAAGCTCCTCCTGAGGTGAGAAACTCACTTTGTGGTTCCACAATTCACAACAGCACAAAGTTGCATGCTCCTTTTAAAGCCCATTAAAAGGAGTAACATTTGACGTTGTGTCCAGATGAAGGCAGAAAACCAGGAACGATTCATTCTGTTCGGGGCGGTGTTTGAAGCCACCTTGATCGACAGGAAGATCGGAGACAGACCAATCAGCTTTGAGTTCTCCATGGGTGAGTCTGCAAATAAATGCTTTTCACTAATCATCAACATTAAAGTCCAAAAGTCACAGAACAGTCTGATGTGTTGTAAGAATCAGAATACATTAAGATGTGTCTGTGTTACTTTATTTATCCTGAATTATTGTTTTATTGCTGTGGTCTTTTTGTCCTATTAAAATAAAGGAGTAGTAGAAGTAGTTTACAGATTCCAATCAGGACTAACAAGCTTCTTTGCTCACTTCCTTTCCCCTCTCAGGTAACTTTGGGAACATCTTGGAGCCTGCTGCTGCGCCCGCCCCGAGTCCTTCTGTCAGTCGGAGGAGAAGCCCCAGAAGTCCCAGAGCGCTGGACGTCCCAGACAGCGGTGACCTGCTCGGCACCTCTCCTCGCAGCTCCTCCCCATCCTCCCCTCTTTTACCCCGAGAAGTCAAAGAAGACCCCCCCTTGACCTCCAAGTCCAACACGCCTCCAGAGAAACCGCTCATCGTGGACGGAAACAAGTTGAGTCTGAAAGATGTCGGCTGTTTTTCCCCTCTATGTTGTGTACAAATGATTGACATTATCTGAGGGACTGTGGCACGTCAGTCGATGTTGATGTTTAATGCTGGATGCCCAAACTAAACGTGGTCTGCAGAGGGCACTAAACGGCTTGTTCTGCAAATCACGCCATAGTTCCCCGATCTGAAACCAAACATTTCACCACACGGCTTCAAGCCTTCATGTAAGCCGCTGAAACCTCTTACATAGACTCTGCACTGGAGAGCAGCCCTCCCCTGGCAGCCCTGCAGCGTTTTTCTTCCAAAGAGCTGGCCAATCAGAAAAAATGGGGGCACATGGCCAGTATCAGATAAATAAAGAGGATTTTTGGATTGCTTGAAAACGTTCTCTTGCCCGCTTCCATCGCTGCAACACCTGTTGTTTTGACCTGATAGCTTCAGTGTTTATCCAGCTCTGCATGGGTCTGTAAACCTTTCTGTGTTCTAACCTCTCTCCATTTTTCAAAAGCATCTCCAATATTGATCCTAGTTTGAGCACGTTTCTGCTCGTGGAGCTTATTAGAAACATGCAGAGGCTTTTTAGGTCGGGTACAATCACTTCTATCTATCTATCGCTGCAACACCTGTTGACCTGATAACTGCTCTCATATCTGGCAAACCGAGGGGCGTCCAAAACGGCCGTGTGAGGGGGGGGGCCTTAAAACTGCCTACCTTCTCTGGTCCAAACAAATCCAGAGCATTCAGGAGCAGAATCTAAACTTCTCTGTGTCTAACTGTTTATATATATGTGTTTATAGGTACTACATGTATCTTCCCCTGGAGAAGCAGAAGCCTTGTATTAATGTGCTCTGTCAGTGGGACGACAGAACCTACCGACTGTACAACTCCAACATGCTGGAGAACATCGCTGTCCTGTTTGTATGTACACGCTGACACATGCACCACATGTTCTACTCATCAAACTGTTTATCTTAACGTCAGCGGCTTGATTTACGCTCTTTCCCTTTGTGTCATTTAGGAGGAGGGCGTGGCCAGTGCAGCCGAGCTACACAAGAAGTCAGATCCAGGGGCGGAGCCAATGCTCAAAATCGTCCTCAAAGAGTTTTGTATGGACGCGAGGTAATCACACAATCAAATCCCGAGCACTTATAGACCGCTACTGTCTCCCAGAAACACCTGAGGAAAAGTTTTGACGGACTTATTTCAACTTTTAAGGAACTTTTGAGTATTTAATGACGCCCCTTTTTCTGAGAAGTTTAAAATGGCCGTGTGGGGGGGGTGTGTCTTAAAAGCGCCTAGCTTCTCTGGTCCAAACAAATCCAGAGCATTCAGGAGCAGAATCTAAAGTTAGAAGGAGGACATACTGGCTGCTGCATTGTTGTCAGAGAAGCCAGCACTTCAACATGTTTCCTTAATGATCAGATAGTAAGATACCTTTATCATCTCACTCTCTACACAGCTCACTGATTGGACCTTTATCATCTCACTCTCTACACAGCTCACTGATTGGACCTTTAAGGTTTTGCTATTAAAAAAAACAGCCGTAGTGGTTTTGTTGACTTGGACTCATTTTCTTCTGCAGGAGTTTCATCACAGCAGCCGAGGCCAAGCTGAAGGCTGAGCTGAAGTCGAGCTTCCTCACGCAGCTGGACAAGAAACGCCTCACCATGTGTAAACAGGAACTGGTGGGAAAATCTGACAAACACAAAAACACACACTGAACACAATTCCTCATTTATAAAATGCTCAGTGTTTGTGTTGAAGTAATCTGTGACCCTGTCTCTGTTGCACATTTAGGACAAACATATCCAGAATTTTAAAATCTCAATAAACAAGAGGTTCAGGTTTAACAGTTCTTTTTCCTTATATTCTCCTCTCCCGCTCCTTTTCTTTACAGCAAAGATGTTTCATGTTAAAGCTTTTTGAGTGTTTTCACATCGTGTAATTGCTTCTGCTTAATAATAAGTCTTCACTTGTTAATTTGCCAGTTACATAAGAGAACTCTATCAAGATTTGTCTGTTTATTTGTGGTTTAAGACGTGCAGTAGATAATTACATTTATTCGTCTTTTTGACAACAAGTTTGCCAAGTTTGGTTGGCAAACGTGAGGCGTTAACACAAGTGTTCCACATGATGGACTCTGGGGTGAGCTGTTGAGATGAAGTGTGAAAATAATGTGTGTTTTATGTGTTTCAGGAGAGTATGATAGGAGATGCTCAGAGCCTGGGAGACAGGAAGAGAAAAGTGGGCGGAGTGAAAGAAATGCTACAGAATGCAACGAAACTCACACAGAAACTACGCTTTCTTGTGGTGGAGGTACGATACTCACTCTGTTTCTGTGTGTGTTTCATTTCCATCCTGATGGTTACCTACCTGTCTTGAACACCTGTGCATGCTTTTTTGCAGCCTCAGCACACGGTTCCAGACCTCTTTGTGTGGCTGTTGAGCAACAACAAGCGGGTTGCATACGCTCGGGTCCGAGCCAGAGACTTGCTGTTCTCCAGTGACCAGGAGGCCCGGGGAGTCCACTGTGGCAAGATCATCACACTGTTTCTGAAGGTAAACCCCCCCCACACACACACACACAGATCTTAACTTAGACGTCGTTCTCTGCAGGAATGTTGGCAGAGAGAAATCTGGCCGGTGTGTTTGTGTGTTCAGCCTCCAGGGAAGCGTGTTGCAGGCTTCTCAGTCCAAGCCAAGCTGGATGTGTTTCTGTGGTTTGGAAAATATGCCGACTCAATCCACATGCTGGATGACCTACCTGCAGGGTTCCATCCTGCCACAGGGGGAGCCGACGCCAGCAACCCTCCAAAACGCCTTGTCAGCGCAGGTAAGACAAGAAGAAGAAGACAGTTTCTCCATTTTTTTAAGATTTTGTAACTTGTGTTACTGTTTTTGTTCTGCTCATCCCCGTTTATAAACTCTCATAAAGTGTTAAGATGTTCAAACTAAACGTGGTCAAAGTTTCAGATCATGAGGTAAACGTATGTTGGAGTAATCCCAGGATGAGTCTGCAGGGGGCGCTAAACGCCTCGTTCTGTAAATCACGCCATAGTTCCCCGATATGAAACCAAGAATTTCCCCAGACGGCTTCAAGCCTCTGAAACCTCTTACAGAGACTCTCTTCTCCCAGCTCTGGAGAGCAGCCCTCCCCTGGCAGCCCTGCAGCGTTCGGCCCCTCCAGAAGGCTTCCAGAGAGCCGGCCAATCAGAAGAGAGTGGGCACGTGGGGAGGGGGGGCTTTAAAGAGACAACAGCAGAAACGAACAGTTTGAGGCAGAGGCTGAAATGAGGGTTTTGATAAAAGAGTTTCAGTCTGTAGTTCGGCCTCTTGCTCTTAGATTTACAGAATCATTTGTTTAACTCAAACTGACCTCCATGTTTTATTTGTGTCTCCAGAGCAACATCAGTTCCAACTGAGGTGCCACATGTATCAGGCTCGTGGACTGATTGCTGCCGACAACAGCGGCCTGTCAGACCCTTTTGCCCGAGTCACCTTTCTGTCTCACAGCCAAACCACCAACGTAAGTGTGTTAACGCACAGCTGTGTTCCCAGGATGCTTTTCTTTATGTTTCTTTATTCCCTCTACGGACGCAACTACATGTGGCCAACGCCAAAGTCACATCTTGAAATATCATATCCTATCATATCGTAATGTATCCTATCGTACAGTATCAGAACATGCTCTCATTGTATCTGGTCATACTGTGTCAGATCGTCTAGCTGCCTGGGTTTGATATTTGCTGTCTAAACTTGGCGATAAATTACTTAAATAATAATTGTTTAGAAATAAAATATTAAATCAAACTGTGATAACTTCTTGAACATGTAAGACGTAATATGTTTGTATTATTGTACTGAGAAACAACATTTCCATTCTGCAGCTCCAGATGGTTTTGTACCTTTAAATAAATGTTGTATGTCTTTATGTGTGCTCATCGTAATCGGGCGAGTCTGTGTTGCTTTAAGATCATCAGTCAGACTCTCAGTCCAACATGGAATCAGTGTTTGCCGATGAGCCGCCTGCAGCTGAGCGGAGATCTTCAGCACATCAAGGAGGAGCCGCCACGTATTCTCATCGAGGTGTATGATGACGACGCTCTGGTAATACTACGTACACGTGTAGAATATAAAAACACTTTGAATTGAACTCACCTATCCTCTCCATCCTCCGCCTGTTGGCAGGGTAAAGCCGAGTATCTGGGAGCCACGGTGGCGGTGCCTGAAATCCGGCTAAACTCTGAACCCTACACGCCTCCAACCCTCCAGTACAGCCCGCTGCACTGCGGCAGCCAATCAGGAGGAGACCTGCTGGCTGCTTTTGAACTGCTGCAGGTCTGTACTGCAAACTCCGTTTAATAAACTACAAATCTACATTTCATTTATCTGATGCTTTTATCCAAAGCTATGAACATCAGAGAGTAAGAACAACACGAGCGAGGAGAAAGAGAGGAGGAGACAACGACAGGAAGTTAAAACTAAGAGCTTTAAGTCTGATCAGACACACATGTGCTGACAGGAAGTGACCAGAGGAGCTGACAGGAAGTGACCAGAGACAGAGCACAGGTGCTGACAGGAAGTGACCAGAGGCAGAGCCCTTTTTGAAATAATTAAAGTTAATATATCGTCATCATCCACAACATTGACAGCTGCTCTTGAGAGTTCTAATTAGCATCATAACCATCCTGAATAACATCATCATCATTAAGTTAGTAGGTATTCATAAAGAGCTGGGTCTTTAGCTTTTTCTTAAAGGTGCAGAGGGACTCTGCAGATCACATGGAGTTTGGAAGTTCATTCCACCACCGGGGGGCGACAGAGGAGAAGAGTCTAGTCAGAGACTTAGGACCCTGTTGTGAAGGTCGGATCAGACGCCTTTCATTGGCAGAGCGTAGTGGGGGGGGGGGGGGGGGGAGTGTAGACCTGGATCAGAGAGTTAAAGTAAGGAGGAGACGTTTTGTAAGTGAGCAGCAGAGTTTTAAAGGAGATGAACAGAGGACTGACGTGTGCTGGTTTGGGGCGGTTGAAGACGAGTCTTGCTGCTGAGCTTTGGATCATCTGTAGGGATTTGATAGTGCAGGAAGACCTGCCAGTAAGGAGTCCCACCTGATGCAGGATTTTACAAAATAATGAAGAGCTTATGATGTAGAATGTAGCTCAATATAATAAAGAAGTGTCCTCGTGATGACTGTTTAGATCCCAGAGTCTGGAGAGCAGAGTCTGCTGGCGTTGGAGGAACAAGAAGGAGGAATCTACACAGTTCCTGCAAACATCAGACCTGTTCTCAGCACCTACAGGCTCGAGGTTTGCCTCTCTGTTTCTGTGTCTTTTAGTACATGCAAACTCATTTTTTAACACAGAAACTATAAATACTTTCTAAATGGGTTAGCCAACTGCTAACATTTCTGTTTCTGCACTTTGATTACTGACTTGGGTGTGTGTTTTTCTTCCACCAGGTGTTGTTCTGGGGTCTGAGGGAGCTGAAGAAGGTTCAGCTCCTGTCTGTTGATCGCCCTCAGGTACACTCACACAAACATAACATGAAACAAGCTGCGGCTTTGAAACCTCCGTCTCATTTGAAACCATTCAAAATGCTGCACGATTAGACTTTTATTTCACTCATTAGATTCTTTTCTAAACGCGTCCTGAGTGAAAGAATGAGGACAGAGATACAGTCTTGAGTCGGGAACGACCCTGCGATTGTCGGTGAAGAGGAATCGGCCCGATTATTCTGCAGTCTGAGTCGGGCTTTAGAGGCGATGATCTGTTTTTAATCCCCTCCTCTGTCTGTGTCCAGGTGTTTATAGAGTGTGCAGGTAAAACTCTACGTTCGTCAGTCATTCAGAAGTATAAGTCCAACCCAAACTTCCCCACGCTGGTGGACGCCATAGAGCTGGTAAGAAACAATGATCCATGTAGACTCACTGCTCCTCATTAGAAGACATGCATGTGTTTTGTGCCGACAGTTTGGGGTCTAGAATCTGCACCTTTATTTAAAGATCCAGGAAACAGCTTCTCCTCTTTCCTTCCGTCTTTCAGGAATTACCAGATAACGAGCTCCTCCATCCTCCTCTCAGTATCACTGCTGTGGACTGGAGGGCGTTCGGGCGCAGCACGTTGGTTGGTAACCACATCATCAACAACCTCAAGGCCTTCAAATACGCCCCGCCCCCGGCCCTGCCTGCTCCGGTGCAGGTACCCAAACAACGCAGGGTCTCGTACACACCGGAACTCCATCTGGCGCCCGAGCCACAGAGCACAGAGGGTAATATCTCAACATGTCTGAACTAACTCTACGCTCAGTTTGTGATGAGATTGATTAATCCTCCGGTTTAGAAGCCTCTGCTTTCTCTCGTCCAATAGGACCTTCCCAGCTCTCTGTAGAGCCCGGTTCCACTGTGCAGGATATCCTGATCACTGTGGAGGATGAAGCTCCGCCTCCAGCCCCGCGCACCCTGAAGAAAGAAGTAAAGAAAAAGGTGCTGAACCATTTAGGAGAAAAACAACTCCAGTGTTTTCTGTTCTCTGAACCGCTCTCTGAATTGTTTTTACACATTTTACTTTCTGAATCCAGGATGGAAAGACAAAAAGCAGTCGACGCTCCACCAAGCGCAGGAAGCGGACAGTCGCAGACGAATCAGCGGAAAGTGTCATCGACTGGTGGTCCAAGTACTACGCGTCCGTGGAGAAAGAGGTAGCACTGATCGTTGAGCTTTACTGCGATTCAAATCGATATGAAAAGTTTTAAAAATATGGACAAGAGAACGTGTGTTTGTGTTTCAGTCCAAACAGAAGGATGGATCTCTATTCCCCCAGGTGTTTGAAAAAGGTAAGAAGACCTCTAAGGGGGGCGTTTCACCTCCCTCAGGCAAGAGGAACGAGCCCTGTGATTGGCTGTGTGTTTCGTTGAATTCAGTGGTTAAAGTGTCTCCTTGTTGAACTGGCCAGGAGTTTTGTCAGCAGCAGACACAAACATTTGTGGACTTGATGGTAAACATAATGGAGCATTTAGAGGATTAAGAGGATTGTCTTCACATTAAAGTCGATTCCTCTGACCTGCAGGATGTGTAACTGTTTCCTTACAATCTCCTATATTTTAACCTTTGTGGTGATATATTAATTTGGGTTCATGGCTTTATGTTGCTGCCCCCAAGTGGCTAAAAAAAGCAAGTGCAACCAAAACAAATCTCCCCCCTCGATCTTTAAGATGCATGCTTCTATCACCACTGATTCTGTTGATTTAGATCTGCTATAAATGTTGATGGAAGGATTATTCCATAACTCCTCCCCTGACACACACACACACATTGCTGTGCGTTGCAGCTTCAGTGTTCGGCGGCTTGCTCAGCGATGGAGTAGACTCTCTGGGTAAGGACAAAGACGTGGGGCTAAGAGTGGTGTTATTAAGACCAGAGAAGTGGCTACAGGCTTTTTCTAGTTTCTTGAAATTACCTTCTGCTTTGTAACTTCTTTACTGACCGCTCGAGGCTCTGGGAACTGACTATCTTTATTTATTTATTTAAGATGCATGCAAACAGTTCAGTTGTTGGCTTATTAATGTGCTGCAGGTTTGATGTACTGGACGTTCGGTTCTGTCGCTGCATGATCTGCATCGCAGCTTCCACTGTGACCCTCCAGTTTCTGCTTTTATTTACAAGTTTAGCAGCGGACTAAAAATGTGGATCTGTGTGTTCCTTCCTGCTGAGATGTAGTGAGCATGGCTTAAAGGAGATCTATTCTGTGGATCCATCTTTAAATACATTAATATAATGTCATAAACTTAACCTCGGCTCAGTTATTGGTGTAATCCCCGGACGTGGTTTCCTGCTGCTCCGGAGGAGAACTTGGAAAGACTTGGCCAGAACCAGACGTTCAGCCGACGTATCACAAAGAACTTCTACCAGATACGATGTGGTATAAAACCACACATCTGGTGGAATTTGGCCAGAGCAGCGCATGGAGCAGAGTAGTAGGACAAGCCCACACTGACAGCTCTTTCAAGGACACAGCCACCTGAAAGCGCACTAAAACTTTCCCTGCGACTGCAAACCGAGCTGACCAATCAGAGGAGAGTGGGCACACAGGGAGGGGGGCTCTTAAAGAGACAGTAGCTGAAATGAAGCGTTTCAGGCAGAGGCTGAGAGGAGGGATTTTACTGATACCAGTATCTGATAAATAAGGAGGTTTTTTGACCTACAAATCTCACAACGCTGCTCAACAGGAGTCCCAGACTGACATCATTAGTGAGGATCAAAGATCTCCTTTAAATAACCAACGTCAAAACGACTTTAAGGGACTAAAAAAAAACAGCTGACTGAATCTGGTTTGCTGCTGTTTGCCGTACCGTCTGTAAATCAACATCAATATTTTAACTTTCTTTTAGTGTTCCAGCTCTGTGTCACTGAAACATGTCTCATTTGTTTGTTTCCCTCAGTCAGCCAATCAGATGCAGACAAGAAAAAGAAGCAGCAGAAAGGAAAAACAACGTTGGATCCCAAACTTGGCGTTCCAGCTAAATTAGCCACGCTAAAGGTGCTCCGTTCTCAAACAGTGGATTCATACTCAGCACCGACTCTCATGAAGCTGTGTTTCAAGATTTATTCTCAGAGCGTCTCATCTGAACAGATTTCTGTCGTTCAAACATATTAGCCGTTTCATCCATGAATTATAAAACCAGACGTTACTCCACATCAGTTATTTTCTGCAAAGTCTCAGTGGTGATATAAACTGTCCATGAAGTATAGAGAGCAGTGCATGATGTGAAACTTAGTGGACAGGAGATCAATCATGATTTTCTCCAGAAAAAAAGTTTGTTAGTTGATGTTTAGAAAAATTATCACCTGCAAAGGTCTTCTAGAAAAACAGGATTTGGAGCCAACGTGCTCGGACCGGCCGGCTTTTTCTGGGCCCGATCTAAGCTCTAACAGCTGGTCACTGCACTTCTAGTATTTGTTTACAGTGCAACATCTCATCTGCAGATTTGCACCTTCATCTTACTACAGTAGCCCATAAAGGACAAAACACCACTAGCTCCAGAAGTTTAGCTTCTGTAGGTTCTCAAACAGAGCTGGATGAGATGGTGAGATGATATTAACGTGTTGTTTACAGTTTGCACTAGATGATAGAAAACACAACACACTGCTCCACTAATGCTCCAGAAAGCTTTGCAGGAAACATTTGATCCTGCCACTGACATGTCAGAGGATATTTGTCTGATGGATAAATCTCTGATGATCTCTCTGCAGCTGTTCAACAAAGAGCTGGAAGCCGAGTTTGGAGGTTTTGATGATTGGGTGAAAACGTACGACCTCTTCAGAGGGAAAGCCAACGAGGAGGAGGGATCGACTGATGAGAGATTCGTTGGCAAATTTAAGGTTGTGGCGCTTTGCTGAAATGTCTTCTATCTGTGTTAAACAATAAAATTATTCATTGTTTTAAAGATGAATTGAATCTGCTGTGTTGTTCTCTGCAGGGGAAATTCTGCCTCTACAAACTGACTGAGAGTGACGATGAGGACTGGGAGGACGCCGCAGACTCCGGGCACTTAAGAGTCAACACCGGGATCCCTCCAAACGGCCCGGTCCAAGTCCTCATACGGGTTTACATCGTCTCAGTGAGTCTGTTTTAAAGATTTAATCTTCTTCAGATCAGGAAAGTCAAAAAGCAGCAACTTAGAGCAACTTTTATTTGATGACAAATCCTGACAAAGTATAGTTAAAACTCTTATCATCAAAACTTACTTTGATTCCTCGATTTTAGCAGAACGTCCATATTTCTATAATGTCGCAAGTGAAGAGGCAAAACAGCAACAAAGTCAAAGTCAAAGTCAAAGTCAACTTTATTGTCAATTTCAAAATATGCCAGACATACAGTGGAATCGAAATTGCGTTTGTCTCCGACCCGCGGTGCAATACAACCAAAATGAGGTAAAAAGATAAAATAAAATGAGGTAAAAATAAGATAAATAATATTTACAGTAATAAACACACAAAGTGATGAAGTAAACATCCAGAAACAAAAAAGGAGAATCAGAAATAGTCCTGATTTAGTTTAGTTTAGTTTAATCGTTTATTTGAATCAGGGACAGTGTACAAAAAAAACATTAGTCTCAGAAGAGAAGAGATGCTTTGTACCAGATTTAGCTAGCTAGCTAATTTCCATCTGTTGTCCCTGGGCAGATGAAGGCCAGAGTAAAATGATGAACCTGGAGATGGTTATAGTTGCTCCTGTTGTGGATAAGGATAGAAAATAAGGGAATTAAACGTGCAGTATACACCAACCGAGTTTGATATCATCTGTCCTTCCCTCTCTGCAGGCGTCCAACCTGCACCCGGCTGACCCCGACGGGAAGGCTGACCCTTACATCGTCCTTCGCCTCGGCAAGAACGAAATCAAAGACCGAGACAACTACATCCCCAAGCAGCTCAATCCCGTGTTTGGAAGGTACGCAGCTAGCTCACTGCAGCTTCAAAGCTGACACAGAAAAGATGTTTTTAATGTTTAATCTTCTTCTTCCAGATCATTTGAGTTTCACGCCACCTTCCCGAAGGAGTCTCTGTTGTCGGTGGTGATCTACGACTATGACTTGGTGGGAGGGGACGACCTGATCGGAGAGACTCGCATCGACTTGGAGAACCGCTTCTACAGCCGCCACAGAGCGACCTGCGGACTCCCCATGGAGTACAGCCTGTAAGCCATGTGACCAGTGTTCAGGTGGTCGTGATGCAGATGTCTTTTTATGAGCTACAAAAACAAACAACAACGACTGATTATTATTCTGTCGAGTTATTTTAAACACCTGAAGCTGTCGCGCGGTAGGTGAGTGTAGCGAGGAGGTTAACGAGTGTTTCACAGCAAGATTCTTAAAGATTGAAGCATTCGACTAATAAAAGAAAACAGGGTGAGATCAACACTTCTGAGGGCTCGATCACACCGAGAGACACGACTAGTCACCGCCTGAGTGCATCATGGGAAAGAACAGCTGGGAGCGCCTAAAAGACCGGGGAAAAATGTCCAGCAAACGTAGAGCTCTCGCTTTGCATCTAGACGAGGTGCAGGAAAAAAAAGTCCAGGAGATACAGCCTCCTACTTGATTTGATTGGCTGCTTTGGCCAAAAGTGACATCGCTGAACGCTGCGGCTATTAACCTGAAAAAACCTTCTAACTTTTATGCACGCCCAAAAACCACTCGAAAAACACAAAATGAGCACCCGGCGAGCTCGCTGCACCAGAGGAAAACAATGAATGTTCTGGCGGCGCTGTGTTAGCGAGGTGTCTCTGTGTGATCAGGCCCCTTACACGTGTACTGGACAAAATCGGCAAAGAAAGAAGATGCACTTCTTTGGCCACAGGGGGCGCCAAAGTCAACAGAAACTGAATGTTCTTATCAGAAGCTTTAAGGGTGAAAGTTTATTTTCAGATGCTAAAATAATTCTAAAAAAAGGAGGGAAGGCTGCATTTAAACTGTGTTTATCATCTACTCACAGAAGTCTCTCATTCTCTTCACTGTTACATCTGTGTGTGTGTTAGCGATGGTTACAACGCCTGGAGAGACTGTCTGAAGCCCTCAGAGCTGCTGTCAAAGCTGTGCATAGAGAACGGCGTGGACGGTCCTCATTTCAGACCGGGACGCATCACTCTGGCCGACAAAGTGTTCGCAGGGAAGACACTCTTCATGAATGAAGGTGAAACATTTAATGTGCTCTATTTCTCTACATCAGGTGAATGTTTAGAGTCCGATATGTGCCTTATTGTGATCCTGAACCTAAACGGTGCACATGGCAGTCCTGTGACGTGTGTGATGTCATAATAACTGTGAGGTGTTCTCGTGTCTCAGACCAGCCGGTGGAGTCCTACGAACACTTGTCCCTGAAGATCCTTCACCGCTGGTCAGAGATTCCAGCTGTGGGGTGTAAACTGGTTCCTGAACACATCGAGACCAGGACTCTTTTCAACAAGGCCCGGCCCGGCATGGACCAGGTACTTCATACAAAGTGCAACATTCTCGACTGTTTCCTCCAAGAACAAACAGGAGCATGCATTCATGCTTTAAATTTTTTCATTTAAAACGCCCAAAATTAAATCTTTAAAGGTCCCATATTCTGTAAAATCCTCTTCCCCATGTTCCTCTAACATGTGTCTCTAGTCCGTCTACAAACCCCCCAATGATGAGAAAAGTCCATCCTCTCCGTCTTGCTCCACTTTTCAGAAAATGTGTGCTCAAACAGGCTGTTTGGAGATTTTCCCTTCATGACATCACAAAGGGCAGTAGCCCCTCCCCCAGGTGGGTGACACTCCCACAGCTAGGTGTTTGTTCTGCCCTCTGAGTCTGCCTTCTCACCGTAAACAATAGGACATGGAGCGAGAAAGACAGAGTACACCCGAGCCCTTCCAGAGAGGGGGCGTGGTCAGACACAGCTCATTTACATATTTAAAGGTACAGACACAGAAACAGCCTGTTCTGAGCAGGGCTGAAATAGAGGGGTTTATAGACATGATCAAACACAGGATCAGAGTGGATTTAGAACAAGAAACTTCACACACATGTTTTGAGGAGCTCTGAGACTTATTTAAACTGAAGAAGAGGAGGAGGATATGTCACCTTTAAGTAAACTCATTTTGACCTGGACTGTGAACGCTCTCTCTTGTGTGTGTGCAGGGTCAGGTCCAGATGTGGGTGGACATGTTTCCCATGGACTTACCTCATCCGGGACCTTCTGTGGATATTTCACCCCGAAAACCAAAAGGGTGAGAGTTGTCTTCAATCTTTACACTAAAACTGTGTAAGACATTAAAAACCACAAATCCAAAGTGAAATGCAGGGACAGCCTGTTGAACAAGTTCAGTGTTACGAGTACTGGGGTAATGTCATGTATGTCCCTGTGTTTTCTATATGGGGGGGGTTAAAGGTCAGACTAAACCTGTGGGACTTGATGCATCTGTCAGTTACTTGAGTGAGTTCAGGGCCTGAATGTGTGTCTTCAGGTACGAGCTGCGAATCGTCATCTGGAACACAGAAGACGTGATTCTGGAGGACAGCAACTTCCTGACCGGTCAACAGTCCAGCGACATCTACATCAAGGGGTGAATATATAAACCGCCTCCCTCTGATACGACTGCAGATATTAGTCACTTCTTCATGTTTTTCTTCTTCCTCTGCAGCTGGTTGAAAGGTTTGGAGGACGACCGACAGGAGACGGACGTCCACTACAACTCTCTGACGGGAGAAGGAAACTTCAACTGGCGCTTTGTGTTCCCCTTCTTTTACATGCCGGCTGAGAAGGTACCGACCAGCAGACAGACGCACACACCAGGTGTACTCGGTTTCTTTTGAAAACATGACGATTGTTAAATCTCTCTGACAGGTCGTGGTGGTGAGGAAGAGAGAGCATATTTTCTCTCTGGATAAAACCGAGGAGAAGCTTCCTGCCATCCTCAATCTGCAGGTCTGGGACTTCGAGACGCTCTCCTCTGACGACTTCCTCGGTGTGATTTTATTTTTTACAGCTTCTCCACACGATCTGTAAATATCTGTTCTCCACTGATTTTTAAGCGTTTGTGTATTCAGGCACGGTGGAGTTAGACCTGCACGGTTTCCCTCGTGGGGCAAAGACGGCCAAGGTGTGTAAGGTGGACATGTTGACGGACGGGACGGAGAAAATCTCCATCTTCCAGCAGAAGAGAGCGAGAGGCTGGTGGCCCGTCAGCAAGTCTGGAGAGCTGACGGTGAGTACAGCAGACACACCAACAACTTCATTCAGACTGGAGAACATTTGGTGACACTTCATGACGGTCATGACTCTGTCTCCTTCAGGGGAAAGTGGAGGCGGAGTTTCATCTTGTGACGGCTGAGGAGGCAGAAAAGAATCCAGTTGGACGAGCGAGAAAGGAGCCGGACCCGCTGCCGAAACCAAAGTAAGAGCCTGAAGGAGTTCGTTCATCCAGTCCACCGTTTGATCCTTTTATTGTGTTTCTTTGCATCAAACAACGACTTCAACAGTTTCCTTTTGTCACATCACAGCAGCCCTTCACAATGTGCAACAGCGTTTTAAATAAGCTCCGCCTTCATTGTGCTTTAGGACAGTTTTATTGATTCTGCAAGTGGTGTCCCAGTCTGTGAATTCTCGCTGCCTTACAGGGTTGAAGAAGCGCGAGAGAGCGAGCACGGCGCAGTGGGAGCTCCACATACACACACAGTCAGACATGCACACACACACACACACACAGCGCTGTTCTCCCCCACTGACTCAGCTGATCCTGTCTCTCCTGTTACTACCTCTGAAGACGCTACAGAGGGGGGGTCACTTCATCCCCTCATTACACATTTATGACATTCAGGTTGAAGGCGAAATGTCACAGGGGTGTAAATATCACGGCATGAAATGGCGCTCTGAATTGGGTTTATAAAGATCTACCTCAAAGGTCCCAACAAAATACCCTGCTTACTTTTTTGTGCAGATTCAACAAATGTCATTCTTTTATTTTAGCTTAGAGGCACTGGAACAGAAAAGGTTCCTCTATGTACGATGCATGACTTGTCCTGGATTTCAGTTTGCATGCTAAGCTAAGCAGAAATTACCTTCGAGAGGAGGCTCCGACTCAATGGGTAGCAGTAAAATAACGCCCCCTCGATTGTTGAAGTGGGCTAACTGACTTAAAATCTGTCCAGTGTGTACCCCGATTAAAAAGTTATCAAAAACAAAACTGAATGATCTTTTCTCCCCTCTTCATCCCGCAGTCGTCCAGACACGTCCTTCTCGTGGTTCGTCAATCCGTTCAAGTGTTTCTTCCACCTCATCTGGAAAAACTACAAGAAGTACATCATCATCGGCCTGGTGCTGCTCATCACGGCGCTGTTCCTCGCCCTGCTCTTCTACACACTGCCCGGCGCCATTTCTCAGAAGATAGTCAGCGGATAACACACACACTAACACACACACTATTTTCACACTGTAGTTTTAAACATTTTAAACTTTGTGCCTGTAAATAAGAAAGTTCCCGTTTCTGTGTCTCTTCATTGAGATGTTTATTTACACCGAACAGGTCATCAGGTGATTCAAATCATTTGTTTGTTCTGAGTTAAACTTCAAAACAAAAGCATTTTTCCAGGGAACACCTGCAGGTGAGAGGTCACAGAGGTTACATGGTAACGTCTCCTAGCTTTCACCTTTATCCCACATTGTTCTTTAAGCTGTTTACATCAGGAGTGTTTAGCTTCGATCCCAGTTTACAGTCATGGTAACTCTGGTGACCTTCATCCTCTCGGTGTGTTAGACAAACATGTAAGAGGCTGTGTTGTTGTTGTTTACACACAAAGAACTCAGAATAATATCAGCTTATTCAACATGTTTTCATTAGAAACATTACATTCTGAATATCCTCATGACCTTTTTTAAATCATCTCATTCTTAGTGTGCATGTTCTCTTAGTGTCTTTTTATTCCACACTAACGGGAATACTTCTCAGGTTATTTCCTCGTGTACTCATTAGACCAGGTTCAGGTGTTCATACGATTTACATTAAAACAAAAGAGAGTCCACTTGGCAGTCCCTCCAGGATTCGCTGTGTTTTTATTGCTGCAGCCTAAAATGATAAATTATGACTGAGCGCCCGACGGCTCAGCTTGGATAAAAATAAAAAGGCATCTGCAAATTCAAAATGTGCACACAGATTTGCAATCTGTAGGAATGAAATAGGCTGGTTGAAGAAAAGTGCATGCTCACATAAAGGCTGGGGATTGGTTGAATTTGCTGCATGGTAACATTGCAACTTCCTGGAGGGACTGACTCACAGAAATCCACCACACAGTGAAACTCTCGGTCCGACATTTAAAAGACATTCACCTGCTGACTAAAAACTACGACGACGGTTCGTCTGCATGGCGCCGTGTTTCATTACCATCACATAAAATCCACTTTGAAATACATGAACAGTAAACATGTGCAGACGGATACAGAGGCTCTTATTTTGAAGGAGTCCACATTTACATATCAGTAAAAGCTTTAAAATGCAAAGCAATAACGCTCAGGTCGGTCGATGTGATTCTGAATGTGTGTTTTCAGTATTTGAATTCATCACACTTGATGTAGTTTGATCAACACTAAATGTTTTGTGTAACTGAGTCTTAAAATGTTGAGTTCAGTACAGACTGTTGAAGATTCAGGGACTTTTAGTTTTAACATTGTGGAGTGAAACTTTGTGATCCGGGCTCAGTAAAGAATATGAAGCATGCAGCCTCTCAGACTCTTATTGTGTTGAGACACCACACCAAGTACTTCAAGCACAAACTGTTTACTACTGAGTCTACTTACTGCAAACACAAACAAAGATGTCTGCTCGTTATATCCTGCAGGAGAGTCCGACACCTCCTGAACACGTCTCTCATTTTAAACACGGCACTGGATGATATCAGAGTCTATCAGAGAGATGTCGTGCTGTGATAGGCCGACCTGCTGCGGGTATGAAGAGGATGACGATGATGATGTGACAGTGTGCTGATGAAGAGCCATGCTGGAGCCACTCAGGTGGAGAGCAGAAGACAAGGAGGAGGAGGAGGAGGAGGAGGGTATGAAGGGTAGACTGTTGTTGAGGAAGCTGCTGGACGGAGGCAGCAGGGAGCTCTGTCTCTGCTGAGCGCTGGAGGAGGCAGCTGAAACAAGACACAATTATCAGTTAGAAAAAGTGAAGCAATGAACGTCACCTGGATGAAAAAATATCAACTCAATGTAAACGCTTAATTACAGCCAATCTCTGGTTCTTTATCTGAACAGATCCAGCCTCACTGCAGGGCTTGAAATAGTCTGAAAATGTAATATATCCACGACAGTTTCCTTTATTTTCATGTTAAGCTCTTTGCATACTGAGTCTGTTTTTTCAGCTCACCCCAAAACAGTTCAGGAAGATTTCAGGACTTTAAATGCATGCCTGACAAATACATGTGAAGCATTTTATTTACTGCTGGGTAAGAGTTCATGGCCCTCCACGGTGATTTCCAGCGTGCAATCCCTCGCTCTGCCGGTTAGCAATAAGGCAACTGTCTGCTAATACCTGATTCTTCTCCAAAGCGATAACTAGCCTCCAAATTTCGACCTAATTTTTCCACCTTTTGTCTGACTTCTTCTCGTCTACCGGCCATCACCAGTATCGGACACAGCACTTATAACATTAAGTCCACACTGAGTCTCCTCTTACCACAAGGCTCTCTGAGCTGCTGCTGCTGCTGGCTGCTGATGGGGAAGCCATTCGGAGAAAGACCTACAGCACCACCTTCAGCCTGAAGAGAGAGAGATACAAAATAAGAACTTAGTCTGTCAGGAGGGAAGTCGCTGATACCTGAGAACTCCTGAGAACTCCTGAGAGAGGAGCACTGAGGTCTGTAGGAAGAACCATTGATTCAAAAACTAAAACCATGTAGTGGAAACGGTCCAATCAGGTCATGAACTGATCAGGAAATCTAGGTGAAGGTATCACACACGTCCCAGAGGGGTCACTGAGAAGTAATAAAACGAACCATAAAACACCTCGCACAGCAGGTTAACTAACAGACAGCTCGGTTCTAAATCTTTGAAATGTTGTATGAACACCACCTTCTACCCGAAAATATTTTAAGAGACAACCGACCAGTGAACCACTGAGCCACAGCTGCTAGGGTTAGAACCTTGCTTGTGTCAGGTGACGGTTTTTATTCACCTGAATCTGGTTCAGACCCGCCTGGAGTTTCCTCTTTGCCCTCCATCTGGCGACCCTCAACCTGGTCTTCTCTCGACGCTCTCGCACCTTCAACATGACAAAATCATAAAACACAACCACAATAAGACACTTTGTTAAACTCTGAGACTTTAAATGTGAGACTTCGACCACGAGACGCTGATTAGTAACTCACCAGGTCGGCCAGCAGAGGCTGAGGCAGCATCTTCTCGAGCTCCCGTCGTCTGTTCAGGTTCATCCGACGGAGTTCGTTCCTGCGCATTTTGTACTCTTCATAAAGGCTGAGGTCGTTGGTCCAGGGATGTTGATCTGACTGGCGAGGGGGGATGATGGGCTGAAGGGAGGACGCCGGCGTCGCCATCAGATCTGAGAACGAAGGCACAGAAAAGTTTGAAGTTGTAAGGTTTTTCAAAGAAACGAATGATTCTGAAATCTTTCCACACAGATCTACTCACATGAGTTTGTGCTGAAGGCTGAAATTTGACTCCTTTGGTTTTCTTGATGTTCTGACCAATCAGAGCTTTTGATCTTAAGGAAAGACACGGGAGGAGACATTCTTCTGAAGAGATTGTTTCTGGATTCAAATGACTGACACAAAAACCTGAGTGCACTCAAAGGAGCAATATATAACTCTGACCCCTAGTGGTTAAAATGGGTACTGCAGGCTAAATTCTAAACATCATAGAGAACTGTCTCTGCTGCATTGTTGTCAGAGAAGCCAGGACCTCAACATGTTTCCTTAATGATCAGATAGTAAGATACCTTTATCATTTCACTCTCTACACATCTCACTGACTGGGGGTTTAAATGATAATATTCCACGAGTGGTTGGGGTGAATAGGCAAAGCAGGAATAACACAGACTTTCTGACACTGTGCAGAAACATTCCTTTAACAAGTCAGTGAAACTTATTTGTTTTGTAACACGACACAAA
>NC_083624.1:347131-514631 GCF_963584025.1 Labrus mixtus
TATAAACACTAAACTCATTCTTACTGACTCCTAAATATCATCATTCAAACACAGACTCTTACATTATGAAGCCAACAGTGGACGGAGATGTTATTCTGAACTAAAAGCTGAATAATAGGAGCTGAATTTGAGCGTTTATTTTCCATCACAACAAAAATCGGCAGCGGTACACGGATAACTACTTCCGGGTTGGAACGCAAAGTCCGTCTATTATAAAGATGATCACTCTGTTGCGTAAAAGACGCTCTTTCAATTTAATGCAGTAAGCTTTATTGGCATGAATGTGACGATATTGGCAAATTATAAAATAACAAAGAATACAATAATAATATGAATTAACAGTCATAATTAATAATTCAATTGTAACAATAATAATTATCAATAATTATATTAAAATAAGAATAATCTAGTACAAACCATCAAGAGATTAAATAAAAAAGTGTAATTTATTGTTTTATAGTATGTGTGTGTTTAACATTTTTATTATGTGTGTTTGTGCCTTTTTGTGTGTATATTGGTTTAGTGTGTTTGTGTGTGTATGTATGTGTGAAGATGTGTAGGGCCTTGTGTGTGTGTGTTTGTGTTTGTGTGTGTGTGTGTGTGTTTGTGTGAGTATTTAGGGCCTTGTGTGTGTTTTACATGTGTTATCTTGGGGAAGTATTCCTCTCTCACAGTCTGGTATTTGGGCCTCGATGTGAGGTAGTGGAGCTCCGTCTCTACCTGTAAGGTGTCACACTGAGAGCAGAGTCTGTCCTCCTCCGGGAGCCAGCTCTATTTGTAACGACCTGTCTCTAAATCGGACTGTACTCCCTGAGTCTGAACATCGTCAGGACTTCTCAGTGTAAGAATAATAAGATAAATATCAACAAGAAAAAACAAAATAACATTAAAAAGGCAAACAAGAAAAACATCATGTATGAAAACTCTTTTGTAGAAACGTGAGAATATCCCTCAAAGGTAAACAGACGATGGTAAAGGTTTTTTTTTATCTTCAAGTAAAAGACGAGGAGTTTCGATATAAACGTGCTCATTTTCAATAACTGGATCTGATCCATGAGGTCGCTGAGTGAGGGACCGATTAGAAAGATCTCAGACGGAGACGTCCTGTCATCTTCGGCCTCACATTAAGTTGGCTTGAGACCCAGTAGCTGCAACAAAGTAAAATAAGAGTAAACCCAGGGTCTGGAAATTCCTTGAGTTTTCTCCAGACCGCCAGCCTCCGACATAAGACCCCGTTTAAAGGCCAACTGCTGCTGCAACAGCGCCATCTGTCTGCAGGGAGGACAGATGGAGCGAGACAAAAGAGAAAGAGATGAACAGTGTTATGAATATGTCTTTAATTCTCCCTTTCTTAAACATTGTTTGAGCAACTCTTCTTTAGAAATTCAAATACAAAGGAATATGAAAAGTATTGAATGTAATTATGTCAGGTATAATTGTTCTCAAACATCTGTAGAATATGTGTTTCTAACATCCAGAGTTTATACCTGGCTAGCAGCTCGGCCTGCAGCTTGGCGTCCTCTGCAGCCTGTAGAGCTGCCTCCTCCTCTCTTCTCCTCCGCTCCTCTTCATTCTTCCTCCTCTCCTCCTCCTCCTGCTCCTTCCTGCTGAGGTACTCCACCCTCTCACTCTCATCCATCTCCTGTAACTTCCTGTTTTCCTCCTCCTGCCTCGTCTCCTCTTCCTGACGCAGACGCTCAAGTTCAGCTGAAGGAGAAAGAACATAAATTGAAGGATATTGAAATACATTTTCTGATCATAATGATGAATCTGCAGAGGATCTGAATACACAGATGATTGTTCTTTTTGTCCTTTTTAACCCTCTGACTCCTCTTGCTCCCTTCCTTCTCCTCCTCCTCCTCACCTCTCCTCCTCTGTTCCTCCTCCTCTCTCATCTTCTGGAGTCTCTCCATCTGACGCATCTTCTCCTCCTGCCTCCTTCTCTCTCTTTCTCTTTGCTCCTGTTCCCGTCTCTCTCGAGCCTGCTCCTCTTCCTCCTGCTTCCTCCTCTTCTCCTCCTCCGCCATCCTCTTCAATCTGGAGGTCGGAGATTAAATATCAATGAAATCAGCCGAGTTCTGCTTCAAATAATCGCCTGACATTGACACTATTGGTCCATGAAGTTACTGTTTAAATTATTTCAAGCTGAATATTTGTCTTTCTGAAAATATGGTTGTAATTAATAGATAGCTATCATTACTGTTGGTTTGTAATTAGCATGCTATCCCAATGACTACATTTTAAGCCCGACTAGCCCGGGATTAGTACTTTTATTTTAAGACAGACCTGAACCATCTTAAACCTTCAGACGTAAAACTAAAGTCACAACCTGAGCTCCTCAGCTCTCCTCCTTCTCTCCTCCTCCAGCTCGCTCTTCATCCTGTCCTCTGTCTGCTCCCTCTCCAGCTGCCTCCTCGCCTCTTCCTCCCGCTCCCTCCTCTTCCTCTCCACCTCCTGCCTCCGTTTTTCTGCTCGCTGGGCGAGACGCAGCGCTGCAGCCTCCTCTTCCTCCTCTCTCTGACTCTTTCTCGGCTTGGACGGCTTTCACACACAAATAAACACACAGAGTCAGAATGTGCACAATGAGTTGAATTAGAGGTCATTGCATGGACTGTTTTTGTGTTTTTAACTTTGCTTGGTGACCCAGAGGTGCAGTTCAATAAGTTTAATTAACCGACTGAAAAAACATCTGGTGTTACAGCAATAATTATCAATGTGTTAGAATTTGATTGAAATGTTTAAAGTCCTGTACTTCCTGTTTTGTTCTTCCTACTCACCTCTGGTTTCACCGGGTTCAGCATCAGCTGTTCCTCGGTTACCATGACAGTTGAACATGACGAGAGGCGACCATGTGATGAAGTGAGACCCAGGGCGCTGGCTGGCCCCGCCCCCTCACAGGAGGATGCAACAGACCGCCTGGAGCTCTTCAGAGTGGACTGTGATGCAGCTGCAGTCGACCTGAGCGAGCTCACTGAGCGCACGCTGCCGTGTTTGTCAGCGTCTGTGTAAAGATGGTCGGTTTCTGCAGCGTCTCCCTCTGAGTTTGTTCTGTTCTTGTGGTTTTGTGCTGCAGAGGGATTTGTTGGGGATGCCAGATGAGACTCCTCTTTCAGTTCCTGGTCTGTCTCCGCCTCCTGATTCTCCAGGGAGTCCTCTGGGCTTCCTATGAAATTAAAAACACAGGACAGGAGAAACACTACTGAAACATGAAAACTACTTTTTCAACAAATCTGACAATATTTGATCTTAATACTTTACTGTTGATGAATTTCATGTTTCTGCAGCATCTTACCCAAAACTAAGTCTTTGTGTTTCAGCCTTCTTCTTCTTCTATTCCCAGCAGACTCTTGCCTCCTCCTCACCTCTTCTCCTCGCCCCTCTCTCTCCTCATTCTTCTGCTCTTCTCCTCTCTTTCCATTCACGTCTGTCATCTTGATTTACAGACGATGACAGAAAAGCACTTGTAAACTTTATGCCATGATTTATACATTCATGTGTTGCAAACGTTTTGGTGTGATGGGATTCAGAAGCCGCAGCGCCCTGCATGACCTGCAGAATAAATACCATGAGTACATCAGTCATTTAAATATGACTCACATGAGGAGGGCGAGCAGACGGGGCTTTAGTCTCTGCTGCTCCTCTGAGGGTCCTCTCCTCTCGTCTCCTGCTGACGACTGATGGAGCATCTCTTCCTGTCTTTTCTTTTTCTGATCTTCCTTCTGTCCTCATCCTCGAAGCCTTCTTCCCTCCATCCAATTCCTCACTTTTCCCCGTTTTCACATCACTTCTTCTAAATAAACGGATGACATTATTGTCAGTTTAAAGTGTCTGTAATGTTTCTGAACTAAAGAGTTTGAGAGTATTCCTCGCTCACCTTGTGGTTACTGCAGCTCCCTCAGCATTCTTCCTCAAAGCGTCCTCTGATGTTGCTTCGATCGGCTCGATGTTCTGCTGCCTGCATGAAACATCATCTTTTAACTGCAGCTTCTCTTTGGACAAATGTACAAAATCTCCTTTTTTTTAGTGTCTGCAGACAAATATTACTTTTTAAGTCTTTCTATGTGATTTTTAACACTTAAATATATAAATCAAGTATCTCCTCTGAAAATAACTCTGTGAGTCATGACTGTCTACAATGGGTGTAACACCCGAGTCCCACTGTCTGTGATGTTTTCAGAGTTTTCAGAGTCCTATCTTCACTTTGTTTACATCGCCCGGACGGCCGGCTGACTCCTCCCCTCGTGTATAAAAGTTGTTTAATTGAGGGACTAGAGAAAAGAAGAATAACATACTGTACTCACTGCTTAACTGTGTTTCTAGATCACGCTCATTTCAGGTAAATTTACATGCAGTGTGAAGATACGAGCATAATAAAGATCACTAGCATTAGCATGCTAACACAACAATGCAGCGCCAGTTGTTTTGGTTTCATGCTGGTGCTCAAGGGCGACATCTGCTGGATCAAAACATCACATATAAAGACTTTAAAGAAGAGTGTGTTGGTGCAAAAGAAGAAAGGCAGAGAAAGCTTTTAGATAAAGAGAATTAAACATGCATACTTCTTATGGTTAACAAATAAGTTGTGAATGAAACCAACCCCGGCTGCTGCAGTCCCTCGTCTTCATCCTCATCTTCAGCATCACCTCCTCTCTCTGTACTAACAACCCTCTCCCTCAATGGAGGCATCCTAACACTGTTTCTGGCACCCTTTAATCCTGACTTCCACATGTCCACTGCTGCCTCTGCGCTCTTTGTTTTCTTCCTGGTCTGAGCCACTGAAGGGACAAACACGTGATTTGTATTTAAATCCTGATTACAGTCGAATACGCAGCTTCAACTCAGGAGTCTTACCTGGGTCTGTGAGGCTGCTGGGGGGAAAGACGTCAGCTGATCTGTGAACATCTGAGAGCTGCTTTGAGAAAAGACAACCTGACAGATACAAGGAATGCTTGATCTCTAACGATACACTTCAATGATGGCTTCTTGGTTTTGTTTCATTTGTCCCTGATCAGACTGAGGATCATCTGCATGATGACAAAGAGTGAACTGATTTACCTGAGGAATGGACTGATGGAGCGGGACATGTTCATCAGGAAGGTGTGTGTTCTGCTCCGACCCTCCTGCACACAAACACGATGAACAGTAAGCGACACAGAGGGAGGCACAGGAAGCTGGGTTTGTATATCCTGGGAGGAGCAATGGGCCCAGGTGCTCAAGATGAAGCAGGATGTGATGTGTGTGTGTGTACAGACCTGTATGTGTGTGTGTGTGTACAGACCTGTGTGTGTGTGTGTGTGTGTACAGACCTGTGTGTGTGTGTGTGTGTACAGACCTGTGTGTGTGTGTGTGTGTGTGTACAGACCTGTGTGTGTGTATGTGTGTGTGTGTACAGAACTGTGTGTGTGTGTACAGGCCTGTGTGTGTGTGTGTGTGTACAGACCTGTGTGTGTGTGTGTGTGTGTGTATACAGACCTGTGTGTGTGTGTGTGTGTGTGTGTGTACAGAACTGTGTGTGTGTGTACAGGCCTGTGTGTGTGTGTGTGTGTGTACAGACCTGTGTGTGTGTGTGTGTGTGTGTGTGTACAGACCTGTGTGTGTGTATGTGTGTGTGTGTGTGTGTGTGTGTGTGTGTGTGTGTGTGTGTGTGTGTGTGTGTGTACAGACCTGTGTGTGTGTGTGTGTGTGTGTGTGTACAGAACTGTGTGTGTGTGTACAGGCCTGTGTGTGTGTGTGTGTGTGTGTGTGTGTACAGACCTGTGTGTGTGTGTGTGTGTGTGTGTGTGTGTGTGTGTATACAGACCTGTGTGTGTGTGTGTGTGTGTGTGTGTGTGTACAGACCTGTATGTGTGTGTGTGTGTGTGTGTGTGTGTGTGTACAGACCTGTGTGTGTGTGTGTGTGTGTACACAGACCTGTGTGTGTGTGTGTGTACAGACCTGTGTGTGTGTGTGTGTGTGTGTGTGTGTGTACACAGACCTGTGTGTGTGTGTGTGTGTGTACAGACCTGTGTGTGTGTGTGTGTGTGTGTGTGTACAGACCTGTGTGTGTGTGTGTGTGTGTGTACAGACCTGTGTGTGTGTGTGTGTGTGTGTGTGTACAGACCTGTGTGTGTGTGTGTACAGACCTGTGTGTGTGTGTGTGTGTGTGTGTGTACACAGACCTGTGTGTGTGTGTGTGTGTGTGTGTGTGTGTGTACACAGACCTGTGTGTGTGTGTGTGTGTGTGTGTGTGTGTGTGTGTGTGTGTACAGACCTGTGTGTGTGTGTGTGTGTGTACAGACCTGTGTGTGTGTGTGTGTGTGTGTACACAGACCTGTGTGTGTGTGTGTGTGTGTGTGTGTACACAGACCTGTGTGTGTGTGTGTGTGTGTGTGTGTGTGTGTACAGACCTGTGTGTGTGTGTGTGTGTGTGTGTACACAGACCTGTGTGTGTGTGTGTGTGTGTGTGTACAGACCTGTGTGTGTGTGTGTGTGTGTGTGTGTGTGTGTGTGTACAGACCTGTGTGTGTGTGTGTGTGTGTGTGTGTGTACAGACCTGTGTGTGTATTCTCAGGCTGCAGCATAATGACCCAGGGTAACTTATCCCCTTCTGGAGACAAAACCTGGAGAGCTAAGAAGCAGAGAGTGAGTTACTGACACGGGGACGATGCTGTTTCTTGAGGGTGGATGTTCGTACTTAAACGCTTGTACCTTGCTCCCTTGTTTCGCCATCACTGGCAGTTTCGTCCTGGCTGTTATCGTACAGAGAGAGTCGAAGGATCTCCCCATCAGGACCAACAATCAGACAGCCAACAGATCTGCCGTTCTGCAAATCTGGAAGGAAAAAATTACAATTACAGCAAAACAGAAGAGAAATTAAAACAAATAATTTGTGAAGTTTCAAGTCACCTTGAATCAAACACATGCAGTAGATAAAGCTCTTTCTACTGGAATCACTTAAAGCTTAGTCAAAATAAAGGGACGTGTATGTTCAGTGATCCCGCCTCCTCATACCTCTCAGCTCCAGAGGCAGAACGCCTCTCACCACCCCTCTGTTGTCATCGCCGGGTGCTCCGGAGTCCTGCAGGTCGAGAAGCTGGTTCTGTAAGAAGGCCAAAGATGTCTGCTTACCTGGACCTTTCCTTCCTACAACACAACCCAACACTCCTGCAGGAGGAGGCTCTGCAGGAGGTGACACATCAGAGGAGAAGGCAGTGCAAACAAACAAGAAGATTACAAAGAACCCCAAATATCTGGAGAGGAAGTATTTTAGTAATCTTAGGGGCGGGACATTGGGTATGAAGCTATAAGACATAAACTACCAAACAGACTCTGAATAGATCATTTTTTGTAATGTACCTGCTCCAGGGGCCAATAATATAACAGAGCCTCTCTCAGAGGGCAGTCTTCCTCCTCCTCCTTCTCCTCTTCCTCCTCCTCTTCCTCCTCCTCCCTCTCCTCTTCCTCCTCCTCTTCCTCCTCCTCCCTCTCCTCTTCCTCCTCCTCTTCCTCCTGCTCCTCCTCTTCCTCCTCCATGTCCGACTGTCTCCTTTCTTAAGTAATGTCTCTGTGATCTTTCACCTCCTCCAGACTTTTTCTTTCCACTTAATTCTTCTGCAGGACAGACGAGACAAAAGTCAAAATATTAAGAACATCAGATCTTTGGCAACACAGTCAAGGTGTTAGCTAATAAATGAATGACTGTCCTGATTACGAACCAAGTTTGCAACATCCCCTGTTAAAAAAGGGATTTGTATACAGCCTCTCACTTCCAGTCTAGACCACCTTTCTTCACAACAAACTTTGTTTGTAATCAGGACAGTCATACAGTCATTCATCTTTATCTTTAACAATCAGCTGTTGTGACGCTAAAAAAAATTCTTAAACTGAATCTGTGTGTGTGTGTGTGTGTGTGTGTGTGTGTGTGTGTGTGTGTGTGTGTGTGTGTGTTGTTGTTACCATGAACCAGCTGAGGAAGACTGAGAGGCTGCTGATGGAGTCTTTTGAGGTCGTCTCGGCACTGATATCCGATCCTCTTTGACCTCTGTTGAACATCGTGCTGGGTCTGGACCTTTGTTGGAGAATCTGGCGTTCCAGTTCGACTCTCTGGTATTGGCGGAAGGAGCTGAGTGTGGCGTTCATCTCTGCTGGGACCCTCCCGCCTCAGCTGAAACAAACATAATGGTTTTAACGTTGATCTACTCTTGTAGAACTTGTGTTGTGGTAAAATGGAGAATGTCATTTGGGGAATCTTCGGGCTGTTTTTTTTTCTTTTTGGAGGTGCGGTGCTTTTATTCTGAAGGTGGACAAACTGAAGTGTGGTGCTTTTATTTTGAAGGCGGACAAACTGAAGTGTGGTGCTTTTATTTTGAAGGCTGAAAAACTGAAGTGTGGTGCTTTTATTTTGAAGGCTGAAAAACTGAAGTGTGGTGCTTTTATTTTGAAGGTAGACAAACTGAAGTGTGGTGCTTTTATTTTGAAGGCTGACAAACTGAAGTATGGTGCTTTGTATTGACGAGCTGTTGACTCAAATCCCCACACTCAGGGGCTCGTCAAAAAAGTTTTTCTCCGGTGTTGACACAGGTCAAAGGTCAACATTTCAATCATGATGTGGATATTATTAATGCGCCGTTATCTCGACTTTGTAAAACCAGCTAACATGCTCTGCTGGGGGAGGAGAGAGAGTGACAGAGAGGAAAAGAGAAACAGGGTGTGGGCGGTTAGGACAGACTGTGAGGAGCTTTGAAAGTGATTGATAGAATCTGAAATCTAACCCTGAACTTCTCTGTTCAATGCAGGGAGCTGCCAGAGGGAGTGATTTACACAGTTGTTGTTGTTAGCCTTACTGCTGCCACCTCACTGTCTTACCGTGTCTGATTTCTCCCAGAAGGCTCCAGGAGAGACTGGTTGTCCCCCAGTTAGAGGAGGAAGAAGGCCTGTGTGTGTGGAGAGAAGAAAGAGCATCAGACCTTTTGAAGGGTTAATGTTGTGTTCTACTGCCACTGATACTAATAACAACAAATCTCTGCGGCTGATACCTGAAGTAGTGTTTGTTTCAGGCTCGGGGCTCGCCTGCTGCTTCACACCTCGCGGTCTCACTGAAAAGCAGCGAGGATGATGGTGAGGACAAGATGATGCAGTACAGGACATCTCTTCACCTAACATCTTATTTCTTCTGTCATGACAGAACACCTGCTACTGTTGTAGTTCTCGAAATCGATCCTGGTCTCAAAACCACTTTTTGAAGGTCTCAGTCTCAGTATCGAAAGTATTTTAACTCGGTCTCATCTCAGTCTCAGACTGGCAGGACTTTTTAACCAAGATCGGTAAAGACCACCACTGATCAGCTATTTTTAAGTGAGGGACACCTAAACACAAGACGATGATTTGTCAGTGATATTTATGGTCTTGGTCTTGACTCGGTCTCGCCCTGCCTTGGTCTTGGTCTTGACTCGGTCTCGCCCTGCCTTGGTCTTGGTCTTGACTCGGTCTCGTCCTGCCTTGGTCTTGTTCTTGACTCGGTCTCGCCCTGCCTTGGTCTCGCCCTGCCCTGGTCTTGGTCTTGACTCGGTCTCGCCCTGCCCTGGTCTTGGTCTTGACTCGGTCTTGCCCTGCCCTGGTCTTGGTCTTGACTCGGTCTCGCCCTGCCCTGGTCTTGGTCTTGACTCGGTCTCGCCCTGCCTTGGTCTTGTTCTTGACTCGGTCTCATCCTGCCCTGGTCTTGACTCGGTCTCGTCCTGCCTTGGTCTTGGTCTTGGTCTTGACTCGGTCTCGTCCTGCCTTGGTCTTGGTCTTGACTCGGTCTCGCCCTGTCCTGGTCTTGGTCTTGACTCGGTCTCACCCTGCCCTGGTCTTGGTCTTGACTCGGTCTCGCCCTGCCTTGGTCTTGTTCTTGACTCGGTCTCATCCTGCCTTGGTCTTGACTCGGTCTCGTCCTGCCTTGGTCTTGGTCTTGGTCTTGACTCGGTCTCATCCTGCCTTGGTCTTGGTCTTGACTCGGTCTCGCCCTGCCCTGGTCTTGGTCTTGACTCGGTCTCGCCCTGCCTTGGTCTTGTTCTTGACTCGGTCTCATCCTGCCTTGGTCTTGACTCGGTCTCGTCCTGCCTTGGTCTTGTTCTTGACTCGGTCTCGCCCTGCCTTGGTCTTGGTCTTGTCTCAGTCTCGCCCTGCCTTGGTCTTGGTCTTGTCTCGGTCTCGCCTTGGTCTTGTTCTTGTTCTTGACTCGGTCTCGCCCTGCCCTGGTCTTGGTCTTGACTCGGTCTCGCCCTGCCCTGGTCTTGTTCTTGACTCGGTCTTGCCCTGCCTTGGTCTTGTTCTTGACTCGGTCTCATCCTGCCTTGGTCTTGGTCTTGACTCGGTCTCGTTCTGCCTTGGTCTTGTTCTTGACTCGGTCTCGCCCTGCCTTGGTCTTGGTCTTGACTCGGTCTCGCCCTGCCTTGGTCTTGGTCTTGACTCGGTCTCGTCCTGCCTTGGTCTTGTTCTTGACTCGGTCTCGCCCTGCCTTGGTCTCGCCCTGCCCTGGTCTTGGTCTTGACTCGGTCTCGCCCTGCCCTGGTCTTGGTCTTGACTCGGTCTTGCCCTGCCCTGGTCTTGGTCTTGACTCGGTCTCGCCCTGCCTTGGTCTTGTTCTTGACTCGGTCTCATCCTGCCTTGGTCTTGACTCGGTCTCGTCCTGCCTTGGTCTTGGTCTTGGTCTTGACTCGGTCTCGCCCTGCCCTGGTCTTGTTCTTGACTCGGTCTCGCCCTGCCTTGGTCTTGTTCTTGACTCGGTCTCATCCTGCCTTGGTCTTGGTCTTGACTCGGTCTCGTTCTGCCTTGGTCTTGTTCTTGACTCGGTCTCGCCCTGCCTTGGTCTTGGTCTTGACTCGGTCTCGCCCTGCCTTGGTCTTGGTCTTGACTCGGTCTCGTCCTGCCTTGGTCTTGTTCTTGACTCGGTCTCGCCCTGCCTTGGTCTTGCCCTGCCCTGGTCTTGGTCTTGACTCGGTCTCGCCCTGCCCTGGTCTTGGTCTTGACTCGGTCTTGCCCTGCCCTGGTCTTGGTCTTGACTCGGTCTCGCCCTGCCTTGGTCTTGTTCTTGACTCGGTCTCATCCTGCCTTGGTCTTGACTCGGTCTCGTCCTGCCTTGGTCTTGGTCTTGGTCTTGACTCGGTCTCGTCCTGCCTTGGTCTTGGTCTTGACTCGGTCTCGCCCTGCCCTGGTCTTGGTCTTGACTCGGTCTCACCCTGCCCTGGTCTTGGTCTTGACTCGGTCTCGCCCTGCCTTGGTCTTGTTCTTGACTCGGTCTCATCCTGCCTTGGTCTTGACTCGGTCTCGTCCTGCCTTGGTCTTGGTCTTGGTCTTGACTCGGTCTCGTCCTGCCTTGGTCTTGGTCTTGACTCGGTCTCGTCCTGCCTTGGTCTTGGTCTTGACTCGGTCTCGCCCTGCCCTGGTCTTGGTCTTGACTCGGTCTTGCCCTGCCTTGGTCTTGTTCTTGACTCGGTCTCATCCTGCCTTGGTCTTGACTTGGTCTCGTCCTGCCTTGGTCTTGTTCTTGACTCGGTCTCGACCTGCCTTGGTCTCGCCCTGCCCTGATCTTGGTCTTGACTCAGTCTCGCCCTGCCTTGGTCTTGGTCTTGACTCGGTCTCGCCCTGCCCTGGTCTTGGTCTTGTCTCGGTCTCGCCTTGGTCTTGTTCTTGTTCTTGACTCGGTCTCGCCCTGCCCTGGTCTTGGTCTTGACTCGGTCTCGCCCTGCCTTGGTCTTGGTCTTGACTCGGTCTCGCCCTGCCCTGGTCTTGTTCTTGACTCGGTCTCGCCCTGCCTTGGTCTTGTTCTTGACTCGGTCTCGTCCTGCCTTGGTCTTGGTCTTGACTCGGTCTCGCCCTGCCCTGGTCTTGGTCTTGACTCGGTCTCGCCCTGCCTTGGTCTCGCCCTGCCCTGGTCTTGGTCTTGACTCGGTCTCGCCCTGCCTTGGTCTTGGTCTTGACTCGGTCTCGCCCTGCCCTGGTCTTGGTCTTGTCTCGGTCTCGCCTTGGTCTTGTTCTTGTTCTTGACTCGGTCTCGCCCTGCCTTGGTCTCGCCCTGCCCTGGTCTTGGTCTTGACTCGGTCTCGCCCTGCCCTGGTCTTGGTCTTGACTCGGTCTCGCCCTGCCTTGGTCTTGGTCTTGACTCGGTCTCGTCCTGCCTTGGTCTTGGTCTTGACTCGGTCTCGCCCTGCCCTGGTCTTGGTCTTGACTCGGTCTCGCCCTGCCTTGGTCTTGTTCTTGACTCTGTCTCATCCTGCCTTGGTCTTGACTCGGTCTCGTCCTGCCTTGGTCTTGGTCTTGACTCGGTCTCGCCCTGCCCTGGTCTTGGTCTTGTCTCGGTCTCACCCTGCCTTGGTCTTGTTCTTGACTCGGTCTCATCCTGCCTTGGTCTTGTTCTTGACTCGGTCTCACCCTGCCCTGGTCTTGTTCTTGACTCGGTCTCACCCTGCCCTGGTCTTGGTCTTGGCTCGGTCTCACCCTGCCTTGGTCTTGTTCTTGACTCGGTCTCACCCTGCCCTGGTCTTGGTCTTGTCTCGGTCTCGCCTTGGTCTTGTTCTTGTTCTTGACTCGGTCTCGCCCTGCCTTGGTCTCGCCCTGCCCTGGTCTTGGTCTTGACTCGGTCTCGCCCTGCCTTGGTCTTGGTCTTGTCTCGGTCTCGCCCTGCCCTGATCTTGGTCTTGACTCAGTCTCGCCCTGCCCTGGTCTTGGTCTTGTCTCGGTCTCGCCTTGGTCTTGTTCTTGTTCTTGACTCGGTCTCGCCCTGCCTTGGTCTCGCCCTGCCCTGGTCTTGGTCTTGACTCGGTCTCGCCCTGCCCTGGTCTTGGGCTTGACTTGGTCTCGCCCTGCCTTGGTCTTGGTCTTGACTCGGTCTCGCCCTGCCCTGGTCTTGTTCTTGTCTCGGTCTCGCCTTGGTCTTGTTCTTGTTCTTGACTCGGTCTCGCCCTGCCTTGGTCTCGCCCTGCCCTGGTCTTGGTCTTGACTCGGTCTCGCCCTGCCCTGGTCTTGGTCTTGACTCGGTCTCGCCCTGCCTTGGTCTTGGTCTTGACTTGGTCTCGCCCTGCCTTGGTCTTGGTCTTGTCTCGGTCTCGCCCTGCCCTGGTCTTGGTCTTGTCTCAGTCTCACCCTGCCTTGGTCTTGTTCTTGACTCGGTCTCATCCTGCCTTGGTCTTGTTCTTGACTCGGTCTCACCCTGCCCTGGTCTTGTTCTTGACTCGGTCTCACCCTGCCCTGGTCTTGGTCTTGACTCGGTCTCACCCTGCCTTGGTCTTGTTCTTGACTCGGTCTCACCCTGCCCTGGTCTTGGTCTTGACTCGGTCTCGTCCTGCCTTGGTCTTGGTCTTGACTCGGTCTCGTCCTGCCCTGGTCTTGGTCTTGTCTCGGTCTCGCCCTGCCCTGGTCTTGGTCTTGTCTCGGTCTCGCCCTGCCTTGGTCTTGGTCTTGACTCGGTCTCGTCCTGCCTTGGTCTTGGTCTTGACTTGGTCTCGCACTGCCTTGGTCTTGGTCTTAACTCAGTCTCGCCCTGTCCTGGTCTTGGTCTTGTCTCGGTCTCGCCTTGGTCTTGTTCTTGTTCTTGACTCGGTCTCGTCCTGCCTTGGTCTTGTTCTTGACTCGGTCTCGCCCTGCCTTGGTCTCGCCCTGCCCTGATCTTGGTCTTGATTCAGTCTCGCCCTGCCTTGGTCTTGGTCTTGACTCGGTCTCGCCCTGCCCTGGTCTTGGTCTTGTCTCGGTCTCGCCTTGGTCTTGTTCTTGTTCTTGACTCGGTCTCGCCCTGCCTTGGTCTCGCCCTGCCCTGGTCTTGGTCTTGACTCGGTCTCGCCCTGCCCTGGTCTTGGTCTTGACTCGGTCTCGCCCTGCCTTGGTCTTGGTCTTGGTCTTGACTCGGTCTCGTCCTGCCTTGGTCTTGGTCTTGACTCGGTCTCGCCCTGCCCTGGTCTTGGTCTTGACTCGGTCTCGCCCTGCCTTGGTCTTGTTCTTGACTCTGTCTCATCCTGCCTTGGTCTTGACTCGGTCTCGTCCTGCCTTGGTCTTGGTCTTGACTCGGTCTCGCCCTTCCCTGGTCTTGGTCTTGTCTCGGTCTCACCCTGCCTTGGTCTTGTTCTTGACTCGGTCTCATCCTGCCTTGGTCTTGTTCTTGACTCGGTCTCACCCTGCCCTGGTCTTGTTCTTGACTCGGTCTCACCCTGCCCTGGTCTTGGTCTTGGCTCGGTCTCACCCTGCCTTGGTCTTGTTCTTGACTCGGTCTCACCCTGCCCTGGTCTTGGTCTTGTCTCGGTCTCGCCTTGGTCTTGTTCTTGTTCTTGACTCGGTCTCGCCCTGCCTTGGTCTCGCCCTGCCCTGGTCTTGGTCTTGACTCGGTCTCGCCCTGCCTTGGTCTTGGTCTTGTCTCGGTCTCGCCCTGCCCTGATCTTGGTCTTGACTCAGTCTCGCCCTGCCCTGGTCTTGGTCTTGTCTCGGTCTCGCCTTGGTCTTGTTCTTGTTCTTGACTCGGTCTCGCCCTGCCTTGGTCTCGCCCTGCCCTGGTCTTGGTCTTGACTCGGTCTCGCCCTGCCCTGGTCTTGGGCTTGACTTGGTCTCGCCCTGCCTTGGTCTTGGTCTTGACTCGGTCTCGCCCTGCCCTGGTCTTGTTCTTGTCTCGGTCTCGCCTTGGTCTTGTTCTTGTTCTTGACTCGGTCTCGCCCTGCCTTGGTCTCGCCCTGCCCTGGTCTTGGTCTTGACTCGGTCTCGCCCTGCCCTGGTCTTGGTCTTGACTCGGTCTCGCCCTGCCTTGGTCTTGGTCTTGACTCGGTCTCGCCCTGCCTTGGTCTTGGTCTTGTCTCGGTCTCGCCCTGCCCTGGTCTTGGTCTTGTCTCAGTCTCACCCTGCCTTGGTCTTGTTCTTGACTCGGTCTCATCCTGCCTTGGTCTTGTTCTTGACTCGGTCTCACCCTGCCCTGGTCTTGTTCTTGACTCGGTCTCACCCTGCCCTGGTCTTGGTCTTGACTCGGTCTCACCCTGCCTTGGTCTTGTTCTTGACTCGGTCTCACCCTGCCCTGGTCTTGGTCTTGACTCGGTCTCGTCCTGCCTTGGTCTTGGTCTTGACTCGGTCTCGTCCTGCCCTGGTCTTGGTCTTGTCTCGGTCTCGCCCTGCCCTGGTCTTGGTCTTGTCTCGGTCTCGCCCTGCCTTGGTCTTGGTCTTGACTCGGTCTCGTCCTGCCTCGGTCTTGGTCTTGACTTGGTCTCGCCCTGCCTTGGTCTTGGTCTTAACTCAGTCTCGCCCTGTCCTGGTCTTGGTCTTGTCTCGGTCTCGCCTTGGTCTTGTTCTTGTTCTTGACTCGGTCTCGTCCTGCCTTGGTCTTGTTCTTGACTCGGTCTCGCCCTGCCTTGGTCTCGCCCTGCCCTGATCTTGGTCTTGATTCAGTCTCGCCCTGCCTTGGTCTTGGTCTTGACTCGGTCTCGCCCTGCCCTGGTCTTGGTCTTGTCTCGGTCTCGCCTTGGTCTTGTTCTTGTTCTTGACTCGGTCTCGCCCTGCCTTGGTCTCGCCCTGCCTTGGTCTTGGTCTTGACTCGGTCTCGCCCTGCCTTGGTCTTGGTCTTGACTCGGTCTCGTCCTGCCTTGGTCTTGGTCTTGACTCGGTCTCGCCCTGCCTTGGTCTTGGTCTTAACTCGGTCTCGCCCTGCCCTGGTCTTGGTCTTGTCTCGGTCTCGCCTTGGTCTTGTTCTTGTTCTTGACTTGGTCTCGCCCTGCCTTGGTCTTGGTCTTGACTCTGTCTCGTCCTGCCTTGGTCTTGGTCTTGACTCGGTCTCGCCCTGCCCTGGTCTTGGTCTTGTCTCGGTCTCGCCTTAGTCTTGTTCTTGTTCTTGACTCGATCTCGCCCTGCCTTGGTCTCGCCCTGCCCTGGTCTTGGTCTTGTCTCGGTCTCGCCCTGCCCTGGTCTTGGTCTTGTCTCGGTCTCACCCTGCCTTGGTCTTGTTCTTGACTCGGTCTCGTCCTGCCTTGGTCTTGGTCTTGACTCAGTCTCGTCCTGCCCTGGTCTTGTTCTTGACTCAGTCTCGTCCTGCCCTGGTCTTGGTCTTGACTCGGTCTCACCCTGCCCTGGTCTTGGTCTTGACTCGGTCTCGCCCTGCCTTGGTCTTGTTCTTGACTCGGTCTCACCCTGCCCTGGTCTTGGTCTTGACTCGGTCTCACCCTGCCCTGGTCTTGGTCTTGACTCGGTCTCGCCCTGCCTTGGTCTTGTTCTTGACTCGGTTTCACCCTGCCCTGGTCTTGGTCTTGACTCGGTCTCAGTTATTGTGGTCTCGACTAAAACACTACCACCTGTAACACACACCTGTCCTCCTATGCCAGTTCCTGCTTCTGGATTTTTCACTCATATCAGCAGATCTTCTTTCAGCTTGGTGACCGTCTTGATCTTCTGACTCATCACAGTCAGAGTTTTGATGGTGCAGCTTCTCTCCCATGCTCGGATCATTTGTTTTGATATTCTGTGAACAGTCAGGCTGCTGTGGACTAATGTCAACGTAAGTCTGCAAAATAAGAGTTCATCAAGACCACATCGAGATGTATGACCAATAAATTGAATCTAAAAATGATAAATTGAGAGGTTTCTTCTCACCAGTGGTTCTTCTGGGGTCATTGCTACATAGTGTACCCAGGGTTGAGGCTCCATCAGTGGAGAAGGAGTCCTGGTGGAGCAGGGAACCTGGAGGAAGAGGTCCAGCCTGACTCTCTTCCTGCTGCCCTGCTCCTCCTCTTTATCTGCAAAGAAACTTAAGATCTGAACATACTGGCTGCTTTGTCCCACTTCTTTTATCTCATTGATGCCACATGACTCCAAAATCATTTTTGTACAAACGTTTGGCTGTCAGCTTCCACTAGTTAATAACGATGAATTGAGGTTGTAAGCTAATGTGCTATTTTGTCCCTTCAGGCTCTCCGTAGATACTCGTCCTCAGTGTCTCCCTGTAGTCTCAGTGATGTAAAAGAAGGACACTGCTGCATCTTTGAATGTCTCATTTCACTTTTAAAAACTCTCAGACAGCTCAGCTGACGAGTCCAAAGTAATATCCACCTTATGACATCACACATTGACCTTATGACATCACACATTGACCTTATGACATCACACATTGACCTTTGTTACCGTTCCTTTGAGCTGTTTGACCTCACTTTGGGATCCCTAACCACTTCCTGTTTCTGTGCTTAACTTCACGTGGTATGCTTCAATAAGCTGTAAAAGTCTAACTGACGCTATTTTTAAATTTGAAACCATGTGATTAGGTTGGTTGGTCGGTGGGACACTTTATGAAAATGAAAAGTTCATTGCAGAGGAATCACCTCCTGTTGACTGAGCGCGTTAATGACAGCCGTAACAGCGAGTTTTTTTAATGTTTTTGAGAACTGAGCATGTGGACAGGATTTATTTATTTTTTTAACAGAGGAAATACCCTCAATGTTTGTACTAGACCTTAATCTTTATGGAATTTCTGTTCTTCTGGCTGCAGATTCTGTGGTTTCTTCTTACCTTCAGGTTGATTGGTCAGCTGTGCAGTATTTCTCTCTGCAGGAACGTGACTGAAGCCCAGTTGGGAATTCAACCTTGCTAGCAAATCTGGACTGGGCTGCTCTGATGTTGTGCAGGTTGGTGAAGGACTGAGAGGATGAAGGTCTGGAGTAATTGGGACGTGGAGAGGAGGAAAAAAGAGTGGACCAAGTCTGGAGAAGTGGAACTGGAAGACAAAAGACATTAAAACTTTTTTAAAAAAGATGTTGACGGATACGCAGCTCTGAAATGTTGTCTTCTGTAGTTTCCTTTCCAACAATATTTGCTTTAAGTTTTGCCATCCAAAGTAACCCCCTCTAAAAGTGTACATCTTGTAGTGTGTGCATGCTTGATATTATAGAGAAGATCTGTTCAGATTCTCCTGATGTGTGTGATGATACCAGAGTTTTTTAAAATCCTGCAGTGTGAGCTTCAGTTTGAAGCTCATTTTCATCTGCAGTCACTCGGCAGTCAAAAGAACACAGTTATAAAACAGCGCTGAATAAATGAGACAACAACCCCAAACATACTACAGCAACAAGAAAGATGGTAAATAACACACCGGCTCCACTATTCTGCCTACCTGGTTGTTGCCGTAGTTCAAAATGGCCGCTGTCAGCTCCCTCAGGGTGCTCAGCTGCTGTTCCACTTCCTGTGTGTAACGCTGAACAACCTTTTTCTTCCTCTCTCTCATCTCGGATTGAAGACCGGTTTCTACAGTAACCAAGTCCTGGGTGCAGAAAAGGTTAGAAGAAATGTGTCACAAATGGGAACCCTTTTAATTGTTTTATTTGTATATATCCAGGTGATTAACCTCAAGATCAAGATCTCTTTAACGAGGATGAGCTGGCCAAGAGGGCAGCAGCAGCGGACGACATCCTAAACATGACATCATTAACAAACAAGTTAGGAGTAAACAACATTTCAAATGTGCAGAAGTTGTGATCATAATTCAGAAACACATCAGACACTGTCCGATAGTCTCGTGTTTTTTATCTTTTAAGGTCGTGCCAACGGCTCCAAGTAAAATGAGATCTGCCAGTTTCAAGTCATTCTAGAGAAAGTTCCCTGCAGAGCGGGCAGCAAAACTAAACACTCTTTCCCCCGAGCTCAGTGCGGACACGAGGAACAGACAGTTTGAAATCATCACAGGAACATGAGGTCCTTCTTTTCCTAAATCTAAGATGGATGATGGTAAACAAAAACAGTTTTCATTGGAAGTTTGTTTGTTTTGTCCTTCCTGTTCATTTCTGTCTTGGGTGCCACGGTTCCATTATAACTACCTGAGAGTACAGCAGGAGTGGCCCCCTGCGAGTGCTGTACGTCTTTGGAAGGGTGGACTCCGCCTCCGCAAACAGACGGCCACTCTCGGACAAACGCAGGAGAGAGTCCCGGGACTTCCAGATGAAGTAATCCTATTGGTCGATTAACAGATAACATTGATAACATGAAGAATGGTATGATTGATTCATTAGTAAATGACCTGAGAAGGTTTGATGCAGAGCTGCTACAGAAGTGCTAAGATTTCAGTGTAAGTGTGTAAATACCTCAGGTGTGAAGCACACTTCCAGTCGTCCATCGTGTCTCCCGGCGTTTGTGTTGGACGAGACGAATCGGCTGTAACCCCGACTCAGCAGGGAGAGAGACAAGTCCTTCATGATGTCATTTAGTCTCTGACAGCAGAGGAGTCCAAGGACAAGGTTTGAGGCATGCAGGCCAATCTGTCTGGGTGTTATTGGTGCAATAACAATGAATACAGAGAAAGGAAAGTAGTAACTACTGCCACACTCGTACCGTCATCAATTTAAATAGAATAGGATAAAAAACAATATAAGAAACTAGAGCTGCAAGCACAACTTCGCACTTCCGCACACAACCTGATCTGGTTGTTCACACATGCACCTCACAGCGGGAGACTATCCCTGCAGCTGGGAGGGGTGGCAAGGGGGTCTCCCTTGGAAGAAGAAACAGAGCTATACGACGCTATAATGAGAATATATATATTCTAACAGGGAGAGTTTTGCATTTAATGCAACAACTGGATGTAAATCACAGCTGATAGCAAATAAAAGGGAGGAATCCAAACTTTAAGAAAACCTTAAGAAAATCAAGTTTTCTGTTCATCTTCTCATCAGAGTGAATTTGATGACACGACTCAATCGCCAACATTTCATGACTACAAGGTTTCAGTGACATAAAAAAAATATCAGAGAAAGATTTGCCAATAAAAGGTTGAGTATTGGAGGTAGATTTAGATTACGCGTGTTGGTACATCTAGTCTTAAAGCTTCTTGTCACATTTAAGCACAAAACAAAGGACGTACCTGCTGCCTGCTCTCTGTGGGAAAGTGTGTGTTCACTCCTTGTTGCTAGGTAGTCCAGAGTCTGCACTTTGTGTTTCTGTTGCCGTGGCTGCAGTGACATTCTTACACACACGCACACCCCCACACACACATACACACCACCCCCCCCCCCCCACACACACACACACCCACGCACCCCCCCCCCCCCCACACACACACACCCACGCACCCCCCCCCCCCACACACACACACACACACCACCCCCCCCACACACACACACACCCACGCACCCCCCCCCCCCCCACACACACACACCCACGCACCCCCCCCCCCCCACACACACACCCACGCACCCCCCCCCCCACACACACACACCCACGCACCCCCCCCCCCCCACACACACACACACACACCACCCCCCCCACACACACACACACACACACACACACACACACACACACACACACACCCCCCCCCCCCCCCCCCCCACACACACACACACACACACACACACGCCCCCCCCCCCCCCACACACACACACACACACACACACACACACACACACACACGCCCCCCCCCCCCCCCACACACACACACACACACACGCCCCCCCCCCCCCCCACACACACACACACACACACACACACAGGTCAGTAAAACTTGTTGATCTCGATTGAAGTAACTTTTTATTGTCGATTTTTTTGTTAATTCTCGTAAATGTAGGCTTTGACTTTCTTACTTTATTCTTGTAAATGTGTGACTCTGTTCCCTAACGACTTTGTTCTCTGAAATGTGATTATTCTCTTACAATTTTATTCCTGTAAATGTAATTATTTTCTTTATTTGTGTAAATTTACAATGTGGCACGTTTACTCCTCCATAGAAATGTAATATACCGTTATACTTTTGTCATCATATTTCATGTTTACGTGATGACGTGATGATGGCCTCTGGACTGTAATTAATAATGTCCATGGTCGGACTACAGACGTTACACTGTCTGGAGGAGCTGCTTTAAAACGGTAGGTGAAAGTCGTGAAAGTAAGCTACTTCTGTTATGTGCTGAGTGCTTCACGGCATGTTAGCTAGCTGAAGGTGTGTGTTTGTATGTGTGTCAGGAGGAAACGGCGTCCCCCCTCACATTAAAAAAATCAAGTTAATGTTTAGTATCAGGAGGTTAGCATGAAGCTGTTATGTACATAATGTGCTTGAACGCACCACAGAATGAGTGACAGCCATGCCACGCTGGATGACCTCCTCAGGTCCAGAGGAGTGTTGTCATCCCGTGGTTAAACTGTGGTGAAAGTTACCCAGAAACTCCCCCCCCCCCCCTCCCACCAAACGACCGGTTCAGCCAACAACAGCGGAGATACATTCATTCATCAGGATCACAAGTAAGTCATGATTGTCTGAAATGATCCATATTATGATTCAGAAAGTTATAGAACAGTGAAACACGACTTACATTGCAGAATGTTTTTTTGCACAAAGCTAACATCCCTGTAGTATTTATATTTCTATACTAAAGATAGTCATGTCAGAGTAATATACTGACTTAATATACAGATATGTATCTTTAAAGTCATACAGAGGTGGAGTAGTTCTCCTGATGACTGGAAAGTTTGCGTGTGACATCTCTTATATGTACTGCGGCGCAGTTACCACTTCATCTCAGCAGACAGTTTTTACTTTACTCTGTGCATGGCTGTTAGCGCCTTTGTGATTAGGACACTTCTATGCAATGATGCTTGTTATTATATAGAAAGGAGACAGCTTTTGTTTTCAATACATGTCTGCATAAGCTCATAGAAATATGCACAACTGGCATTGTTGCAAAAGGTAACTTTGCAGCACAACTCAGGGAGCATTTATTCAGATTCAGACAACTTTATGAATCCCAGAAGGGCGATTCAATTAACCTCCTTGTGTTTTGTGAATCATATGGTGTCTTTTTGATTGATTTGCACAGGTTTCATGGATGCGAAAGCAGTGCAGCCGTGCAGAATAACATCCACAGCAAGAAACTGCAGACGAATATTAAAATGAAGGCAGCTTCTGTTTTGACATGAGACGTCTGAGGGGACGTACCTGCAGACCCTGTCTCTCTCCCTCTCTATCTTTCTCTTTTAGTGATAAAAAAGGTTGGTAAACAGATTTGGGCAGCCATAAATATACCTGGGCAGCCAGCCAAAGTATCACCTACGTGTTAGAAACATTGGATGATCATTAAAGAGTGGCGATATGTTTAAAATAAACAGTAGTGAAGTTTATGGTTGAAGTCAACAGCATGTAATAACCCTGTTACTGAGTTAACCAAGGCTAACTCTGGTGCAGTGCATCAAATGGTTACATTTCTGCTTTAACTGCACATGATCCCTTACAAATAAAGTTAAATTGAAATTGACTACTATGTAGTGTTTTATATATTTAAATCCCTCTAATAAAGTACACATATTTATAATTTACTCTTCTAGTGTGGGTGCTGATGAGTTGGGAAGTGAACCGAGGGAGAGGAGGATGAGAACGAGAAGAGGAACCCCATCTCCTTCTGACCCTCCACAAATGTCCACTGCTCCACTGACGTCAGGACATCCAACACAGCCATGTACTTCCAGAAGAAGTACAAAAAAGAGAAGGAGAAGTCCCTCTCCTCTCTGTGCCCCAAAAAGATAAAACCTACAACATCCCAGCAGAGATAGAGGATAGAGGGCTCCCCGATCTCCCAGAAACAACCACAGAACAGTTTTGCCAAGTCTGCTTGTTATAAGTGACTTGGGGCTTGTTTTTCTGTAAAGTCGCTCACAAATATTGTCAGTTGCAGGTAGTATTTTTTCAGGGCTTGCTTCTGAAGTGTAGTTGCCACTTTTTTTTTATCTGTGCTGGACTAAGGAGATGTTAAAGGCCTCGCTCTTTATTGTACGCAGTCTTAAACACTGACATATTCTTATCAACAAGTCTGTCTTAGGTCTACTTCCTTCAGACATCAGAGGCGATGCTGTTGGCCAGCCTTAACTTTTTTTTTATCGTAGGCTGAAACATTAAGTCTCTGTGTTGGTTGCATGCAGCAAAGAGCCGAGATCAGATTCAAACCCAAGGACGCTTCATTTGATATTTAGCCCCTCATTAACAGAGAGTGAATGATATATTTACATATTGACACTGAAATAAACAAATCATAAGTACGGATAAAGCAGGTAGAAAAGTGCATGGCGACACCCTGCACATCACACGTTAGGAAATATTAAAAAGCTAGAAGTACATTCATTTAGTCTGATTAAATCAGAGGATGTCTTTGTGCATGCAGACTCAAACCAGCCTTGAAATAACACATTAAAAAAGCTTAAATATACTTGTTTATCTTATTTATTTATGGTTTATTTGATAGGGGCAGATACAATAGACAAACTGAACTGTTTCCTGTCACAACCTGTGTAACCGATAAACTGAACTGCTTGTGGTTGGTGTCAAAGATGAGAGTTTTATATGTTGTGCTGCAAGATCATCAACCTCTGCTGCAACCAGTGCTATGAGCAACAACAGTTAACGTACAGCCCTGAATAATGCATGTGATGAAAATTCATGGAACATGAGACAGAGATAAGAGACAGCGATAAATCAAGTTTCATGAATATATAGTTTACGCTATAAGAGCCACAACATGTTTATAATTTATACTGGATAGTTCTGCTTCAGAGTTACACATGCTGTTAATTTTCTCCTTTCCCAAAGACACATTTCAAATTCTGCTGCATTTCATTAAAGTATTTTAACATCACGTGAGCCAGGCTTCAATATCTTAAGGGTCAGAATATGTCTGATGGATTTTCTGAACCAGGGGTAGAATAAAGCATATATGACGGGGTTTAAACAGGAGTTAAAATGTGCCAACCAGATCTCAGCGGACGCAGATGAAGCATCCACTGAAGTATCTTGTCCTGCCAACACGGGGTAATAGTAAGGACAGAAACAAAATAGAAACACGACGACAACAAGACCGAGAGTCCGGGCAGCTTTCAGCTCCGTTTTCTTCACAGTAACTGGTTCTAAGCGTTGGGCTGCCACCGCTGCAATGTGAGAGCGCATGGCACGACCCTGAGACACAGCCACCACCAACAATTTCATATACAAAAATATGATGACAGAAATGGGCATGATGAAGGTGAAAACAAGGTCAACAAGTCCTGCAATGTAATTAATGACAACCACACACTCTCCGAAACAGGAGTTGGACCTGCCTGGTTGTGCCAGGTGATCCTGCAGAAGAAGAATCCTGAAGATAACAGAACAAATCCAACACAAACAGACACAGCCTTGTGCCCTTTCCTTAGTCATTCTAGTGGTATAATGCAGAGGGTCACAAATAGCTATATAGCGGTCAATTGATATGAGAACCATGTTTGCAACTGAGGCAGAGGTAATGACGTAATCCAACACATAATACAGAGTGCACATAAAGTCACCGAGAAACCAGCACGCCTCTATGTACTTGATTTCAACCGGCATCATCACAAGGCCCACAAGAAGGTCAGAGACAGCCAGAGACAGGAGGATTTGGTTGGTGGGGGTGTGGAGCTGCCTGGAAAGGGAGAAAATGATCAGTGCACATATTGTTAAATCATAAACAAATGATGACAAAGTAATGCAGCAATGTGTCTAAAGGCAAGAGGGCAAAGGCAATGACAGAGAGAGATCACAGTCAACGATTAAAACATCTGCACTTTTCTGCAGAAACAATAACACTTTAGAATATTATATATTTATGCCTGAAGTGGGAGATGGAGATGATGACCAACAGATTAAGAGCCATGGTGAGCGCAGAAATAATGGACAGCAGGACATAAATCAGCATGGCCTCAGTTTGAGGATGTGTAGGCTTCGTGCAAGAGGAGTTAAGCTGAGGAAAGCAGAGTTCACCCTCTGCCTGGGTCTCCTTCACATGAGAGAAGCTTCTCCCCCCAGACATCTTTGTGGCCAGTGCTGACAGTCCCACAGCTCTTTTATCCCTCTCCTTGCTTAACCGCCTCCATGCTCACGTTTTCATTCACGTGAACAGTGAAGTCTCTCCCTCTAGCTTTACGTCATGCTTCTTTGTCACGGTGGAGAATCTTCTATTTAGTTTGTCCCTCTTTTTCTTTTACTTTTATTAAACACCAGTCCATCTTCAATTAGTCTGCTAAAACGTTTTAATCTATATTTCAGATATTTTATCAAAATCAATCAGATATAACAGGATTTAAGGCGAGGTGGTCAGCTTAATGTGAGTTTAGTGTGTTATTGTGGTATATTTTGTCTCTTTTTTTATTGTCTTTAGGATTGTGGCGCTTTGTTTTGTTTATGCAAGAAGTTTTCTCTATCTATTTTGAGAAATCGAAAAACAAAATCTTTAGAAAAAAGTAGTTATGAAAAACTCCATCAGTCCATTGTTTTCTGATTCATCAATTAATCAGATAAAAAAATGTTCATATTTACATCCCTTTATTCGAAAATCTTTATTGCGCTGACACACAAGACGACCTTCATCAGTTAGTGAACCACTCGTGTTTTTTCATTGGAGATGTTTTCTCCTAACACAAAACCAAATCCAGTGAAACTTTAGGAAAAAGCAATATTTAAAAAAAGATAGGTGTTCTTATTCTAACTGAAAAGAGATGAAGAAATCATCAACTTATCAGGCCTGTAGCCTCCTCAAACTTCTACATAGATTAAGTACCCACACTAAGTGGGCGGCAGTAGCTCAGTCTGTAGGGACTTGGGTTGGGAATCGGAAGGTTGCCGGTTCAAGTCCCAGCACGGACCAAGTCCGGAAATTGGTCTGGTAGCTGGAGAGGTGCCAGGCCACCTCCTGAGCACTGCCGAGGTGCCCTTGAGCAAGGCACCTAACCCCCCCCCCCCCCACAAGCTCAGGAGCGCCCGCCGTAGGGCAGCCCCCCCACTCTGAGACCTCTCCATTAGTGCATGTCCACAGGATCCTGTTTGTGCATGTGTGTGTATTTCAGTTCATGTTTGTGTAGCATGTTTACTAGACAGAGTGTAAAAAACAAATTTCCCCTCGCGGGATCAATAAAGTATGAATTCTTCTTCTTAAATCTGGTGCATAAATGTAATAATTTAAAGGTTGTGTCAGCAGCTTTTACCTGAAAAGATAAAATACAGACTTATACTAAAGTAAAGCTGCTCAATGGTGGTGACTGTGTCTGCAGAGACTCTGTATGAGTATTAAAGTGCAAAAGTGATTGAGTATTGCACATTATTATGAGGTGTTGATGTAAATTGCACATTTGTCCTGGAGGAAGTGCTGGTGTGTTTGCACGTAGCCCGAGTTTGCATGCATACATACATGTTTATGCGCATACTATTGCACTGGAGTTAGCATACATAGATGTGTTTATGTATGCAGTATTGCACTGGAGTTAGCATACATAGATGTGTTTATGTATGCAGTATTGCACTGGAGTTAGCATACATAGATGTGTTTATGTATGCAGTATTGCACTTGGGTTAGCATACATAGATGTGTTTATGTATGCAGTATTGCACTGGGGTTAGATACAAAGACATACAGTATATGCACATTATACTATTGCATCTGCATTAACTACCTACATGTGTTTATGGACGCAGTATTGCACTGGGGTTAGCTTCATAGATGAATGTATGTAGGTATAATTAAAAAAACATATTTGTAGACATGGTCAGATCTAGTTAGTGTGGGGCCCCTTCCTTGTTTATGCAGAAAAGATTATTTCCCCACTTGTTCCTGAATAAGATCCTGCTCTGTCCTGCTGCTTGCCTTTGTTTGGAAATTAAGCCTTATAATTATTGTATTGATGTATATATTTATTTATTGTTTCTTCTTGTGTCTTCCCTCTTCTACTCTACTTTAAGGACTGACATTGTTATGCATAACAGCCGTGATCCATAGTATGACCAGACTGACCACCCTGTTCCGATGTTGTTTGTTTTTGTTTGTTGATGTAACCTTGCAACACTGTCACTCACAGGTACGATGAACCTATTGCCTCTTTGTGTACAAAAATTTTATGAACCAAAACTCTTAAAAAAAAACATAAAAAAAAGATGTAGCATTTCCTGAATGATTGGTAAGCTGTCCATAATATTCTCCGTTTGAATGACAAAACATTTTGACCAAACAAAGCTCGTCTGAGGTGAATATGGCAATCGCCTCTCACAGTGGTTCTAGTGGAAGAGTCATTGATAGCTTTCTGTTGATGTAGTTACCCGCCCATGTAGGACTTTATACATCAAACAGGCAGTTTTTTAACTGGCAAAGCTTAATAGCTTGTACTTAAGAATGAAAACAAATATGAATTTAAAACAACCATGAAACTAGTACACACGTTGTGTAAAACCTAACGTGCAAACTTTGTTAAGGTTCAGAGATTACAGCTATTCATATCAACAGAAAGTTGAAAAGAAAACTGTTATTAAAAAAAGATTCAGTTTTATTCATGGATCATAAATATGCACACACAAAAGCATTTTTCAGTCTTCCTACAGTGTCTCTTTAAAGTATATTGGCCTTATGTGAGTCAGGTTGCAGTATCTGTAAAGTCACAATACGTCTAATAGCTTTTCTAAACCATGGGTAAAAAAGGGCATAGATGGTAGGGTTGAGACAGGAATTAAAATACATCAAAAAAGTCATGAAAGTCTCAGTTGAGGAGCCAATTAAGATGTTATGGTCTGCCAGAAAAACACAATAAGATGGACAGTAACACATCAGAAAAACAACTATCAGAATACCAAGTGTTGTTGCTGCTTTTAGCTCAGATTTTTTAACTTTCACAGGTTTTGAATGCTTAAGTGAGACATTTGCAATTTGGGACTTCATGGCACGAGCCTGAGACAGAGCCACCACAAATACTCTCATATACATAATAATGATAATGGTTATGGGAATAATGAAGCCAACAACAAGATCAACAGTTACTACTATGTTAACCACACATTCTCCTTTGCAGGAAATATACCTGCCTGGTTGCTTAAGGTTATCAAATAGAAGGATAATGCTATATATTCCAGAACAAATCCAACACAAGAAAACACAAAGTGTAGCCATTTTTAAAGTCACTTTTGTCGGGTAATGCATAGGGTCACAAATGGCCACATAACGGTCTATAGATATGAGCACCATGTTTCCTACGGAGGCACAGACTGTGATTATGGGTATCAGAAAATATAGCACACACAAGAGGTCACCCAGGATCCAGCAATTCTTTGCCCGGAGGACTTCAACCGGCATCACCAAGAAACCCACAAGAAAATCTGAGACAGCCAGAGAGAGGAGGAGGAGGTTGGTGGGTGTGTGGAGCTGGCTGAATGAAGAGAATATCACAATTGTGAACACTACAAAAAATATTACCAAACTTTTGAAATATTTAAAAGCCACATAGTAAACAAGAAACTTCAGAGTTATGATTTAACAGCTCACACATTTATGTAAAATCGTTAAGCATTTGTTACGAGGTTACTTGCCTGAAGTGTGAGATGGAGATAATGACCAACAGGTTGAGAAATGCAGTGAAAAGAGATACCAAGTAAAGCACAATGTTGCGTAGCCCAGTGCTGGAGTCAGGAGGTTCTGGTTTCCTGCACGAGCTGTTCAGGAGTTGAGGAAAGCAGAGTTCCGCCTCTTTCATGGTCTCTGTCATTAGAAGGACTAGAAGCTTCTGAGCTCTGGCAGCTTTCTCACCAAAGCTCTCAGACATTCTCAATTGACCCTGTCCTTTATACCTCTTGTAAAATCCTGCCCACTTCTCCTTCCCTCTTGTGACCCTGACCTATCCATGCACCGTCAATCAAAATACTACTTCCACCTATCCAGGGCCGAGTGGCAGTGGCAGCAGGTTAAGCAAATTGACCCAGACGGCCCTCTCCCCATCAATGTTTTCCAGTTCCTACAGGGGGATTCCAAAGTGTTACATAGCAAAATGGGTAATGGACGTTATCCAAGCGTGTTCTGGGCCTTTCTTTCACCACCTGAACTTGTCCCCTCACAAGATTGCTGTTCCTGTCAGCACTCTCATTCTTTTCGGCACTACCCACAGCTCTTGACCATTGGTGAGGGTTGGAATTGAGATAGACTGGTCAATTGAACGCTGATGATTCACCTACCTGGCTGTCAATTTCCCAATCCATTTTACCCTCATTGATAAAGACAGCAAGATACTTGAACTCCTTCATTTTTAGGCAGATACTTCCCTCCACACCCAGAGGAAGCAATCCACCATTTTTGGGTGGATAACCCTCTTTTAGACCTGTGCTGAACTTTACACTCACCTACAAAATACCCAAGGCCTGCTGGAGGTCCCAGACTGAAGAAGTCAATAAAATAAAAAACATGATTGGTGAAAAGGTGGCAGCCTTTCTGAAGACCACACACACCTGAAACATGTTTGTATTTTTCCTGAGGATTTGGACACAGCTCTCACTTTGTTCAAACAGAGACCTGATGGCTTATTGACATTGACATTGATATTATAATGGCTCAATGGCCCCAGCACTAAATATTCACAACAGAAGACCCCACATGACCCTCCAAGGGACATGGTCCCATGGTCCCATGGCCAGGACAGAACCTGCATAGATTCTTCTGTATTAAAGGTTCGACAATCGTTCCCAGTCTGGGAGCAGTTCTCCACTCCTGCTAAGAACAGCCTGGGACAATCCCTTCTCTGACTTCCTGAGTCGTCTGACGTTTTGCCAGAGCATCCTTGGTGCTAATCATAAATGCTTCTCAATAGCCTCCCTGAACCCCTCTCACACCGGATTATTGCTTCCCCCATTACAGAAGGCACAGCCCCCCAAGCCATTGGAGACCTGTGGTTTACCAAGCTCAAAAGGCCTTCTTTACAGCTTGTGTTTACCAGTGGGTTCTTAGGTTGCAGCCACTACAGGCACTGATGGTTTTCTGGCAGCATTTACTAGCAGCTGCTTCCACATTAGAGGTTTTGAACATGGCCAAATCAAACTCCATACCCCCAACCTCCCGAGTATGCAGGGGACTTTTTTCTGGAGATGGGAGCTGAAGACCTTGCTTTAACAGATCTATTTAACATATCCCACTTCCAGAGATGGCCATGACTTGCCTGAAAGCCAGTAGGAACAGGATGGCATCAAGAGCTTTCCTTGTTGTTGCAATAGGTTTTTGGACTTTCTTGATTGTTGACAACTGCATATGGTCCAACAATTTAAAGGTTTCTCCTTGTAATGATGGATTTCTTGTTAATTTTGAATGTTGATGTTTCAGTCTACACAGTAGATTAGGGAATGTCTTGTAGACATATGGTGTAAGCCAGTTAGTGAGGATTGGTTTGGGCAATCGTTTGGGCGAGCAGGGCTGCAAACCCACTTGTTAGTGTGGTTTCACCTCTGCAGCTGCCACGATAACGCCTGCTTGTTACAACCAACCACCTCTGCTCTACAGCTGCTGCACTCACAATAGTACTGTGATTCATTTTTCAGAGTACCGATGTGAACCTTGACACCTTTGAATCGATTTTTAACTGCCTCACGATTAATCTTTACATCCCTAGTGCTTATGTTAAGTGTTCAACTCTGTCGAACCTAAATCAGGAAAAAACTTGTTTTTCTAGTATAAAGCTTATTCATTATTCCCAGATGGATTTTTGTTTTGAGTCTGTAAAGTGGTAATGCAAGGGTTGTTCCAGAGGGAAGAAGAGGGTGGCCTGGGCAATACTTCCTTTTAAAAAAATAAAGTGGAGCAAATATACTTTTCATCATTTCTCAATTTCCTGATCTGATAAAAATAATCCTCCACTTAAACTGTGATCTCATTAAACAGAACAAAATACCCTATTAACTCAATAAATGCGGAAAACAAATGTTCGTAAAACAAAAACACATTTTGTTATTTTTGCTGGTCATATTTTTGATCCACCCGCCACCTTGGCCGATGAGTCAAAGAGTTGATTTCGGACTGTGCCTGGATTTGACATCTGCAGGTGCATACTATTGAAGTGGATAAAACATAACAATGGAAGGAAGGGTAGCCTTTATTTGACAGAACATTTGGGGAGAGATAGTGGGGAATGACACCAACATTACATTTTAATTTGTGTTTTTTATTTTTCATATCACATATTTTATTAAAATTAATCAGATAGGGCAGAACTAAAGTTGAGGTGGTGAGTTTAAATGTGGGACTTGTGTTGTGGTATTTTCTTCCTGTCCCTTGTCTTCGTTACAACTGTGGGTGTTTCATTTGTTGATGCAAGAAGGGTGGTTCTCTTTCTTGTATATTCTAAGATTTAAAACTAAATCTTTAAAAAATGAGTAATTGTCAAAAACTGTAAACATGTTGGTGCAATGTGATTTTTGAAAGAATGTAAAGGTAGATAGATCTTTATTGTCATTGTGTTTTATACAACGAAACTCTCTAAGTATAGCAAGGCAAGTGTATTTATAAAGCACATTTCAACAAGGCAATTCAAAGTGCTTCACACAAGACAACAAAAGCATCATGACAAATGAAAACAAGCATTAAAATAGAAAATTAAAAAACCCCCAAGACAAACAATTTACAATCACAGAAGATTAAATTTAATATATGTTAAAATAAGATAAATAATTAAAATGAAATTAATTTGAATTAATGGTGTATTGATGTTTTGTGTGACTTCATTTTCAATGTTTCTTCCACTTGGATGCTTATGACTGAGACTGAGATGACAAAGTAGTCATCTATGAAACATATCCTTCATCAAAAATATACTATTAATATTTCTTATGAGTAATTTTTGATTATAAACATGTCAAAAATGAAACAAGTCCTTCATATATTTTTAATGTTGAAAGGGAAGTTTTCAGACTCCTAAGCTTTTCAAATCATAAAATATGAACAAGGGGTTTTCTAAAAATCCCAATAGTAATGGTTTTCAGTGAAAGTTTAAGAAAAAGAATGAAAGTGAATTCAAAACAACCTTCGACCTGGTATCAAACACTTTGTAAAACCAAATGTGCAAGCTCTGTTAAGGTTAAGAGATTACAGAGAGTAACAGAAAGTTGTTTCTGAGATCAAAAAATTTGAAAAGACAACTGTTGTTAAAAAAAGATTCAGTTGTATTCATGGATCATAAATATGCACACACAAAAGCATTTTTCAGTCTTCCTACAGTGTCTCTTTAAAGTATGTTGGCCTCATGTGAGTCAGGTTGCAGTATCTGTAAAGTCACAATACGTCTAATAGCTTTTCTAAACCATGGGTAAAAAAGGGCATAGATGGTAGGGTTGAGACAGGAATTAAAATACATCAAAAAAGTCATGAAAGTCTCAGTTGAGGAGCCAATTAAGATGTTATGGTCTGCCAGAAAAACACAATAAGATGGACAGTAACACATCAGAAAAACAACTATCAGAATACCAAGTGTTGTTGCTGCTTTTAGCTCAGATTTTTTAACTTTCACAGTTTTTGAATGCTTAAGTGAGACATTTGCAATTTGGGACTTCATGGCACGAGCCTGAGACAGAGCCACCACAAATACTCTCATATACATAATAATGATAATGGTTATGGGAATAATGAAGCCAACAACAAGATCAACAGTTACTAATATGTTAACCACACATTCTCCTTTGCAGGAAATATACCTGCCTGGTTGCTTAAGGTTATCAAATAGAAGGATAATGCTATATATTCCAGAACAAATCCAACACAAGAAAACACAAAGTGTAGCCATTTTTAAAGTCACTTTTGTCGGGTAATGCATAGGGTCACAAATGGCCACATAACGGTCTATAGATATGAGCACCATGTTTCCTACGGAGGCACAGACTGTGATTATGGGTATCAGAAAATATAGCACACACAAGAGGTCACCCAGGATCCAGCAATTCTTTGCCCGGAGGACTTCAACCGGCATCACCAAGAAACCCACAAGAAAATCTGAGACAGCCAGAGAGAGGAGGAGGAGGTTGGTGGGTGTGTGGAGCTGGCTGAATGAAGAGAATATCACAATTGTGAACACTACAAAAAATATTACCAAACTTTTGAAATATTTAAAAGCCACATAGTAAACAAGAAACTTCAGAGTTATGATTTAACAGCTCACACATTTATGTAAAATCGTTAAGCATTTGTTACGAGGTTACTTGCCTGAAGTGTGAGATGGAGATAATGACCAACAGGTTGAGAAATGCAGTGAAAAGAGATACCAAGTAAAGCACAATGTTGCGTAGCCCAGTGCTGGAGTCAGGAGGTTCTGGTTTCCTGCACGAGCTGTTCAGGAGTTGAGGAAAGCAGAGTTCCGCCTCTTTCATGGTCTCTGTCATTAGAAGGACTAGAAGCTTCTGAGCTCTGGCAGCTTTCTCACCAAAGCTCTCAGACATTCTCAATTGACCCTGTCCTTTATACCTCTTGTAAAATCCTGCCCACTTCTCCTTCCCTCTTGTGACCCTGACCTATCCATGCACCGTCAATCAAAATACTACTTCCACCTATCCAGGGCCGAGTGGCAGTGGCAGCAGGTTAAGCAAATTGACCCAGACGGCCCTCTCCCCATCAATGTTTTCCAGTTCCTACAGGGGGATTCCAAAGTGTTACATAGCAAAATGGGTAATGGACGTTATCCAAGCGTGTTCTGGGCCTTTCTTTCACCACCTGAACTTGTCCCCTCACAAGATTGCTGTTCCTGTCAGCACTCTCATTCTTTTCGGCACTACCCACAGCTCTTGACCATTGGTGAGGGTTGGAATTGAGATAGACTGGTCAATTGAACGCTGATGATTCACCTACCTGGCTGTCAATTTCCCAATCCATTTTACCCTCATTGATAAAGACAGCAAGATACTTGAACTCCTTCATTTTTAGGCAGATACTTCCCTCCACACCCAGAGGAAGCAATCCACCATTTTTGGGTGGATAACCCTCTTTTAGACCTGTGCTGAACTTTACACTCACCTACAAAATACCCAAGGCCTGCTAGAGGTCCCAGACTGAAGAAGTCAATAAAATAAAAAACATGATTGGTGAAAAGGTGGCAGCCTTTCTGAAGACCACACACACCTGAAACATGTTTGTATTTTTCCTGAGGATTTGGACACAGCTCTCACTTTGTTCAAACAGAGACCTGATGGCTTATTGACATTGACATTGATATTGTAATGGCTCAATGGCCCCAGCACTAAATATTCACAACAGAAGACCCCACATGACCCTCCAAGGGACATGGTCCCATGGTCCCATGGCCAGGACAGAACCTGCATAGATTCTTCTGTATTAAAGGTTCGACAATCGTTCCCAGTCTGGGAGCAGTTCTCCACTCCTGCTAAGAACAGCCTGGGACAATCCCTTCTCTGACTTCCTGAGTCGTCTGACGTTTTGCCAGAGCATCCTTGGTGCTAATCATAAATGCTTCTCAATAGCCTCCCTGAACCCCTCTCACACCGGATTATTGCTTCCCCCATTACAGAAGGCACAGCCCCCCAAGCCATTGGAGACCTGTGGTTTACCAAGCTCAAAAGGCCTTCTTTACAGCTTGTGTTTACCAGTGGGTTCTTAGGTTGCAGCCACTACAGGCACTGATGGTTTTCTGGCAGCATTTACTAGCAGCTGCTTCCACATTAGAGGTTTTGAACATGGCCAAATCAAACTCCATACCCCCAACCTCCCGAGTATGCAGGGGACTTTTTTCTGGAGATGGGAGCTGAAGACCTTGCTTTAACAGATCTATTTAACATATCCCACTTCCAGAGATGGCCATGACTTGCCTGAAAGCCAGTAGGAACAGGATGGCATCAAGAGCTTTCCTTGTTGTTGCAATAGGTTTTTGGACTTTCTTGATTGTTGACAACTGCATATGGTCCAACAATTTAAAGGTTTCTCCTTGTAATGATGGATTTCTTGTTAATTTTGAATGTTGATGTTTCAGTCTACACAGTAGATTAGGGAATGTCTTGTAGACATATGGTGTAAGCCAGTTAGTGAGGATTGGTTTGGGCAATCGTTTGGGCGAGCAGGGCTGCAAACCCACTTGTTAGTGTGGTTTCACCTCTGCAGCTGCCACGATAACGCCTGCTTGTTACAACCAACCACCTCTGCTCTACAGCTGCTGCACTCACAATAGTACTGTGATTCATTTTTCAGAGTACCGATGTGAACCTTGACACCTTTGAATCGATTTTTAACTGCCTCACGATTAATCTTTACATCCCTAGTGCTTATGTTAAGTGTTCAACTCTGTCGAACCTAAATCAGGAAAAAACTTGTTTTTCTAGTATAAAGCTTATTCATTATTCCCAGATGGATTTTTGTTTTGAGTCTGTAAAGTGGTAATGCAAGGGTTGTTCCAGAGGGAAGAAGAGGGTGGCCTGGGCAATACTTCCTTTTAAAAAAATAAAGTGGAGCAAATATACTTTTCATCATTTCTCAATTTCCTGATCTGATAAAAATAATCCTCCACTTAAACTGTGATCTCATTAAACAGAACAAAATACCCTATTAACTCAATAAATGCGGAAAACAAATGTTCGTAAAACAAAAACACATTTTGTTATTTTTGCTGGTCATATTTTTGATCCACCCGCCACCTTGGCCGATGAGTCAAAGAGTTGATTTCGGACTGTGCCTGGATTTGACATCTGCAGGTGCATACTATTGAAGTGGATAAAACATAACAATGGAAGGAAGGGTAGCCTTTATTTGACAGAACATTTGGGGAGAGATAGTGGGGAATGACACCAACATTACATTTTAATTTGTGTTTTTTATTTTTCATATCACATATTTTATTAAAATTAATCAGATAGGGCAGAACTAAAGTTGAGGTGGTGAGTTTAAATGTGGGACTTGTGTTGTGGTATTTTCTTCCTGTCCCTTGTCTTCGTTACAACTGTGGGTGTTTCATTTGTTGATGCAAGAAGGGTGGTTCTCTTTCTTGTATATTCTAAGATTTAAAACTAAATCTTTAAAAAATGAGTAATTGTCAAAAACTGTAAACATGTTGGTGCAATGTGATTTTTGAAAGAATGTAAAGGTAGATAGATCTTTATTGTCATTGTGTTTTATACAACGAAACTCTCTAAGTATAGCAAGGCAAGTGTATTTATAAAGCACATTTCAACAAGGCAATTCAAAGTGCTTCACACAAGACAACAAAAGCATCATGACAAATGAAAACAAGCATTAAAATAGAAAATTAAAAAACCCCAAGACAAACAATTTACAATCACAGAAGATTAAATTTAATATATGTTAAAATAAGATAAATAATTAAAATGAAATTAATTTGAATTAATGGTGTATTGATGTTTTGTGTGACTTCATTTTCAATGTTTCTTCCACTTGGATGCTTATGACTGAGACTGAGATGACAAAGTAGTCATCTATGAAACATATCCTTCATCAAAAATATACTATTAATATTTCTTATGAGTAATTTTTGATTATAAACATGTCAAAAATGAAACAAGTCCTTCATATATTTTTAATGTTGAAAGGGAAGTTTTCAGACTCCTAAGCTTTTCAAATCATAAAATATGAACAAGGGGTTTTCTAAAAATCCCAATAGTAATGGTTTTCAGTGAAAGTTTAAGAAAAAGAATGAAAGTGAATTCAAAACAACCTTCGACCTGGTATCAAACACTTTGTAAAACCAAATGTGCAAGCTCTGTTAAGGTTAAGAGATTACAGAGAGTAACAGAAAGTTGTTTCTGAGATCAAAAAATTTGAAAAGACAACTGTTGTTAAAAAAAGATTCAGTTGTATTCATGGATCATAAATATGCACACACAAAAGCATTTTTCAGTCTTCCTACAGTGTCTCTTTAAAGTATGTTGGCCTCATGTGAGTCAGGTTGCAGTATCTGTAAAGTCACAATACGTCTAATAGCTTTTCTAAACCATGGGTAAAAAAGGGCATAGATGGTAGGGTTGAGACAGGAATTAAAATACATCAAAAAAATCATGAAAGTCTCAATTGAGGAGCCAATTAAGATGTTATGGCCTGCCAGAAAAATACAATAAGATGGACAGTAACACATCAGAAAAACAACTATCAGAATACCAAGTGTTGTTGCTGCTTTTAGCTCAGATTTTTTAACTTTCACAGTTTTTGAATGCTTAAGTGAGACATTTGCAATTTGGGACTTCATGGCACGAGCCTGAGACAGAGCCACCACAAATACTCTCATATACATAATAATGATAATGGTTATGGGAATAATGAAGCCAACAACAAGATCAACAGTTCCTAATATGTTAACCACACATTCTCCTTTGCAGGAAATATACCTGCCTGGTTGCTTAAGGTTATCAAATAGAAGGATAATGCTATATATTCCAGAACAAATCCAACACAAGAAAACACAAAGTGTAGCCATTTTTAAAGTCACTTTTGTCGGGTAATGCATAGGGTCACAAATGGCCACATAACGGTCTATAGATATGAGCACCATGTTTCCTACGGAGGCACAGACTGTGATTATGGGTATCAGAAAATATAGCACACACATGAGGTCACCCAGGATCCAGCAATTCTTTGCCCGGAGGACTTCAACCGGCATCACCAAGAAACCCACAAGAAAATCTGAGACAGCCAGAGAGAGGAGGAGGAGGTTGGTGGGTGTGTGGAGCTGGCTGAATGAAGAGAATATCACAATTGTGAACACTACAAAAAATATTACCAAACTTTTGAAATATTTAAAAGCCACATAGTAAACAAGAAACTTCAGAGTTATGATTTAACAGCTCACACATTTATTTAAAATCGTTAAGCATTTGTTACGAGGTTACTTGCCTGAAGTGTGAGATGGAGATAATGACCAACAGGTTGAGAAATGCAGTGAAAAGAGATACCAAGTAAAGCACAATGTTGCGTAGCCCAGTGCTGGAGTCAGGAGGTTCTGGTTTCCTGCACGAGCTGTTCAGGAGTTGAGGAAAGCAGAGTTCTGCCTCTTTCATGGTCTCTGTCATTAGAAGGACTAGAAGCTTCTGAGCTCTGGCAGCTTTCTCACCAAAGCTCTCAGACATTCTCAATTGACCCTGTCCTTTATACCTCTTGTAAAATCCTGCCCACTTCTCCTTCCCTCTTGTGACCCTGACCTATCCATGCACCGTCAATCAAAATACTACTTCCACCTATCCAGGGCCGAGTGGCAGTGGCAGCAGGTTAAGCAAATTGACCCAGACGGCCCTCTCCCCATCAATGTTTTCCAGTTCCTACAGGGGGATTCCAAAGTGATACATAGCAAAATGGGTAATGGACGTTATCCAAGCGTGTTCTGGGCCTTTCTTTCACCACCTGAACTTGTCCCCTCACAAGATTGCTGTTCCTGTCAGCACTCTCATTCTTTTCGGCACTACCCACAGCTCTTGACCATTGGTGAGGGTTGGAATTGAGATAGACTGGTCAATTGAACGCTGATGATTCACCTACCTGGCTGTCAATTTCCCAATCCATTTTACCCTCATTGATAAAGACAGCAAGATACTTGAACTCCTTCATTTTTAGGCAGATACTTCCCTCCACACCCAGAGGAAGCAATCCACCATTTTTGGGTGGATAACCCTCTTTTAGACCTGTGCTGAACTTTACACTCACCTACAAAATACCCAAGGCCTGCTGGAGGTCCCAGACTGAAGAAGTCAATAAAATAAAAAACATGATTGGTGAAAAGGTGGCAGCCTTTCTGAAGACCACACACACCTGAAACATGTTTGTATTTTTCCTGAGGATTTGGACACAGCTCTCACTTTGTTCAAACAGAGACCTGATGGCTTATTGACATTGACATTGATATTGTAATGGCTCAATGGCCCCAGCACTAAATATTCACAACAGAAGACCCCACATGACCCTCCAAGGGACATGGTCCCATGGTCCCATGGCCAGGACAGAACCTGCATAGATTCTTCTGTATTAAAGGTTCGACAATCATTCCCAGTCTGGGAGCAGTTCTCCACTCCTGCTAAGAACAGCCTGGGACAATCCCTTCTCTGACTTCCTGAGTCGTCTGACGTTTTGCCAGAGCATCCTTGGTGCTAATCATAAATGCTTCTCAATAGCCTCCCTGAACCCCTCTCACACCGGATTATTGCTTCCCCCATTACAGAAGGCACAGCCCCCCAAGCCATTGGAGACCTGTGGTTTACCAAGCTCAAAAGGCCTTCTTTACAGCTTGTGTTTACCAGTGGGTTCTTAGGTTGCAGCCACTACAGGCACTGATGGTTTTCTGGCAGCATTTACTAGCAGCTGCTTCCACATTAGAGGTTTTGAACATGGCCAAATCAAACTCCATACCCCCAACCTCCCGAGTATGCAGGGGACTTTTTTCTGGAGATGGGAGCTGAAGACCTTGCTTTAACAGATCTATTTAACATATCCCACTTCCAGAGATGGCCATGACTTGCCTGAAAGCCAGTAGGAACAGGATGGCATCAAGAGCTTTCCTTGTTGTTGCAATAGGTTTTTGGACTTTCTTGATTGTTGACAACTGCATATGGTCCAACAATTTAAAGGTTTCTCCTTGTAATGATGGATTTCTTGTTAATTTTGAATGTTGATGTTTCAGTCTACACAGTAGATTAGGGAATGTCTTGTAGACATATGGTGTAAGCCAGTTAGTGAGGATTGGTTTGGGCAATCGTTTGGGCGAGCAGGGCTGCAAACCCACTTGTTAGTGTGGTTTCACCTCTGCAGCTGCCACGATAACGCCTGCTTGTTACAACCAACCACCTCTGCTCTACAGCTGCTGCACTCACAATAGTACTGTGATTCATTTTTCAGAGTACCGATGTGAACCTTGACACCTTTGAATCGATTTTTAACTGCCTCACGATTAATCTTTACATCCCTAGTGCTTATGTTAAGTGTTCAACTCTGTCGAACCTAAATCAGGAAAAAACTTGTTTTTCTAGTATAAAGCTTATTCATTATTCCCAGATGGATTTTTGTTTTGAGTCTGTAAAGTGGTAATGCAAGGGTTGTTCCAGAGGGAAGAAGAGGGTGGCCTGGGCAATACTTCCTTTTAAAAAAATAAAGTGGAGCAAATATACTTTTCATCATTTCTCAATTTCCTGATCTGATAAAAATAATCCTCCACTTAAACTGTGATCTCATTAAACAGAACAAAATACCCTATTAACTCAATAAATGCGGAAAACAAATGTTCGTAAAACAAAAACACATTTTGTTATTTTTGCTGGTCATATTTTTGATCCACCCGCCACCTTGGCCGATGAGTCAAAGAGTTGATTTCGGACTGTGCCTGGATTTGACATCTGCAGGTGCATACTATTGAAGTGGATAAAACATAACAATGGAAGGAAGGGTAGCCTTTATTTGACAGAACATTTGGGGAGAGATAGTGGGGAATGACACCAACATTACATTTTAATTTGTGTTTTTTATTTTTCATATCACATATTTTATTAAAATTAATCAGATAGGGCAGAACTAAAGTTGAGGTGGTGAGTTTAAATGTGGGACTTGTGTTGTGGTATTTTTTTCCTGTCCCTTGTCTTCGTTACAACTGTGGGTGTTTCATTTGTTGATGCAAGAAGGGTGGTTCTCTTTCTTGTATATTCTAAGATTTAAAACTAAATCTTTAAAAAATGAGTAATTGTCAAAAACTGTAAACATGTTGGTGCAATGTGATTTTTGAAAGAATGTAAAGGTAGATAGATCTTTATTGTCATTGTGTTTTATACAACGAAACTCTCTAAGTATAGCAAGGCAAGTGTATTTATAAAGCACATTTCAACAAGGCAATTCAAAGTGCTTCACACAAGACAACAAAAGCATCATGACAAATGAAAACAAGCATTAAAATAGAAAATTAAAAAAACCCCAAGACAAACAATTTACAATCACAGAAGATTAAATTTAATATATGTTAAAATAAGATAAATAATTAAAATGAAATTAATTTGAATTAATGGTGTATTGATGTTTTGTGTGACTTCATTTTCAATGTTTCTTCCACTTGGATGCTTATGACTGAGACTGAGATGACAAAGTAGTCATCTATGAAACATATCCTTCATCAAAAATATACTATTAATATTTCTTATGAGTAATTTTTGATTATATTCATGTCAAAAATGAAACAAGTCCTTCATATATTTTTAATGTTGAAAGGGAAGTTTTCAGACTCCTAAGCTTTTCAAATCATAAAATATGAACAAGGGGTTTTCTAAAAATCCCAATAGTAATGGTTTTCAGTGAAAGTTTAAGAAAAAGAATGAAAGTGAATTCAAAACAACCTTCGACCTGGTATCAAACACTTTGTAAAACCAAATGTGCAAGCTCTGTTAAGGTTAAGAGATTACAGAGAGTAACAGAAAGTTGTTTCTGAGATCAAAAAATTTGAAAAGACAACTGTTGTTAAAAAAAGATTCAGTTGTATTCATGGATCATAAATATGCACACACAAAAGCATTTTTCAGTCTTCCTACAGTGTCTCTTTAAAGTATATTGGCCTTATGTGAGTCAGGTTGCAGTATCCGTAAAGTCACAATACGTCTAATAGCTTTTCTAAACCATGGGTAAAAAAGGGCATAGATGGTAGGGTTGAGACAGGAATTAAAATACATCAAAAAAATCATGAAAGTCTCAATTGAGGAGCCAATTAAGATGTTATGGCCTGCCAGAAAAACACAATAATATGGACAGTAACACATCAGAAAAACAACTATCAGAATACCAAGTGTTGTTGCTGCTTTTAGCTCAGATTTTTTAACTTTCACAGTTTTTGAATGCTTAAGTGAGACATTTGCAATTTGGGACTTCATGGCACGAGCCTGAGACAGAGCCACCACAAATACTCTCATATACATAATAATGATAATGGTTATGGGAATAATGAAGCCAACAACAAGATCAACAGTTCCTACTATGTTAACCACACATTCTCCTTTGCAGGAAATATACCTGCCTGGTTGCTTAAGGTTATCAAATAGAAGGATAATGCTATATATTCCAGAACAAATCCAACACAAGAAAACACAAAGTGTAGCCATTTTTAAAGTCACTTTTGTCGGGTAATGCATAGGGTCACAAATGGCCACATAACGGTCTATAGATATGAGCACCATGTTTCCTACGGAGGCACAGACTGTGATTATGGGTATCAGAAAATATAGCACACACATGAGGTCACCCAGGATCCAGCAATTCTTTGCCCGGAGGACTTCAACCGGCATCACCAAGAAACCCACAAGAAAATCTGAGACAGCCAGAGAGAGGAGGAGGAGGTTGGTGGGTGTGTGGAGCTGGCTGAATGAAGAGAATATCACAATTGTGAACACTACAAAAAATATTACCAAACTTTTGAAATATTTAAAAGCCACATAGTAAACAAGAAACTTCAGAGTTATGATTTAACAGCTCACACATTTATGTAAAATCGTTAAGCATTTGTTACGAGGTTACTTGCCTGAAGTGTGAGATGGAGATAATGACCAACAGATTGAGAAATGCAGTGAAAAGAGACACCAAGTAAAGCACAATGTTGCGTAGCCCAGTGCTGGAGTCAGGAGGTTCTGGTTTCCTGCACGAGCTGTTCAGGAGTTGAGGAAAGCAGAGTTCCGCCTCTTTCATGGTCTCTGTCATTAGAAGGACTAGAAGCTTCTGAGCTCTGGCAGCTTTCTCACCAAAGCTCTCAGACATTCTCAATTGACCCTGTCCTTTATACCTCTTGTAAAATCCTGCCCACTTCTCCTTCCCTCTTGTGACCCTGACCTATCCATGCACCGTCAATCAAAATACTACTTCCACCTATCCAGGGCCGAGTGGCAGTGGCAGCAGGTTAAGCAAATTGACCCAGACGGCCCTCTCCCCATCAATGTTTTCCAGTTCCTACAGGGGGATTCCAAAGTGATACATAGCAAAATGGGTAATGGACGTTATCCAAGCGTGTTCTGGGCCTTTCTTTCACCACCTGAACTTGTCCCCTCACAAGATTGCTGTTCCTGTCAGCACTCTCATTCTTTTCGGCACTACCCACAGCTCTTGACCATTGGTGAGGGTTGGAATTGAGATAGACTGGTCAATTGAACGCTGATGATTCACCAACCTGGCTGTCAATTTCCCAATCCATTTTACCCTCATTGATAAAGACAGCAAGATACTTGAACTCCTTCATTTTTAGGCAGATACTTCCCTCCACACCCAGAGGAAGCAATCCACCATTTTTGGGTGGATAACCCTCTTTTAGACCTGTGCTGAACTTTACACTCACCTACAAAATACCCAAGGCCTGCTGGAGGTCCCAGACTGAAGAAGTCAATAAAATAAAAAACATGATCGGTGAAAAGGTGGCAGCCTTTCTGAAGACCACACACACCTGAAACATGTTTGTATTTTTCCTGAGGATTTGGACACAGCTCTCACTTTGTTCAAACAGAGACCTGATGGCTTATTGACATTGACATTGATATTGTAATGGCTCAATGGCCCCAGCACTAAATATTCACAACAGAAGACCCCACATGACCCTCCAAGGGACATGGTCCCATGGTCCCATGGCCAGGACAGAACCTGCATAGATTCTTCTGTATTAAAGGTTCGACAATCGTTCCCAGTCTGGGAGCAGTTCTCCACTCCTGCTAAGAACAGCCTGGGACAATCCCTTCTCTGACTTCCTGAGTCATCTGACGTTTTGCCAGAGCATCCTTGGTGCTAATCATAAATGCTTCTCAATAGCCTCCCTGAACCCCTCTCACACCGGATTATTGCTTCCCCCATTACAGAAGGCACAGCCCCCCAAGCCATTGGAGACCTGTGGTTTACCAAGCTCAAAAGGCCTTCTTTACAGCTTGTGTTTACCAGTGGGTTCTTAGGTTGCAGCCACTACAGGCACTGATGGTTTTCTGGCAGCATTTACTAGCAGCTGCTTCCACATTAGAGGTTTTGAACATGGCCAAATCAAACTCCATACCCCCAACCTCCCGAGTATGCAGGGGACTTTTTTCTGGAGATGGGAGCTGAAGACCTTGCTTTAACAGATCTATTTAACATATCCCACTTCCAGAGATGGCCATGACTTGCCTGAAAGCCAGTAGGAACAGGATGGCATCAAGAGCTTTCCTTGTTGTTGCAATAGGTTTTTGGACTTTCTTGATTGTTGACAACTGCATATGGTCCAACAATTTAAAGGTTTCTCCTTGCAATGATGGATTTCTTGTTAATTTTGAATGTTGAGGTTTCAGTCTACACAGTAGATTAGGGAATGTCTTGTAGACATATGGTGTAAGCCAGTTAGTGAGGATTGGTTTGGGCAATCGTTTGGGCGAGCAGGGCTGCAAACCCACTTGTTAGTGTGGTTTGGCCAATAATAATATTATGACCAACAGATTGAGAAATGCAGTGAAAAGAGACACCAAGTAAAGCACAATGTTGCGTAGCCCAGTGCTGGAGTCAGGAGGTTCTGGTTTCCTGCACGAGCTGTTCAGGAGTTGAGGAAAGCAGAGTTCTGCCTCTTTCATGGTCTCTGTCATTAGAAGGACTAGAAGCTTCTGAGCTCTGGCAGCTTTCTCACCAAAGCTCTCAGACATTCTCAATTGACCCTGTCCTTGTCACTTAGATGCTTATGCCTGACACAATGTAAAAAAAATAAAGGAAGGACATATTAATCTAAATACAAGGCAGATGTCCTTACAAAATGATAACTGTATTGATAAAGTTGTCAAAACAAAAAATATTTTGGATTCTGGTGATGAGCAAACTTTCTGTACTGATGTTTCAATGTTGCATCACAAATGCTTCACTATGACAGTGGGATCTCTGCAGAAGAATTTAGCTGACTGTTCACTTTTATTTTTTTTATTTTTTTGGTTTAGTAGTATTTGCATTCTGTGTTGATGTTAACTTGTTTTGTCTCACAGTAACCCCTCTCATAACAACGATGTCATCATATGGCACTAATGAAAGCAAGTGTGAAAATATACCGTGAGGAACACATTATCTACAAGCAGCTAATTAAACACTGAGGGTGGTGCAGAGCCCTATGGGATTTCAAAACACACTTTATGTTTGAAGTTGAAACTCTGAGTCGTGTACAATAAATGTGTTGTTTTTCCATGATTTTTTCTGAATGAAAAAAACCCCAAACCCTTTATGGATATGAACTCTATAGCCACCTTCTTTCACTAGTGCAGTATCCACAAACATGGTTACATGTGCATCTGCATGATTGTAGAGCAGATGTACAAATGTGTGTATGCAGGGTCCGAAATGGTCCGCCAAGCGCCAAATGCGGGTAAATGTTTGATCAAAAAGTCATAAAAACTATGCTATGAGTATTAAGCATGTTTGATGTAGTCTAGCTGCAGCTACTTTTCCCTGCTCCTCTCTCTGCTGTCATGACTGTCTGTGAACATGCGCACCTACTTACATTTAGTGCTACAGTGCTCAGTTTATCCGTAATCTGTACGGACCGAGGCGTGAACACATGTAATCCGCTCAAACGGTTGGTTCGACTTTTCTCCGTTCACTCTCACCATGTCTTCAGCTAACTTAGCGATAGCAACGTCATAAGTCTGTGAACATCTCCACACACACTCTGTGAAACAACGTTCTGTTACAGACACTTAAGATATCCTAGCAGACGCTAAATGTAAAGGACAGAACTCTGTTCTTCCTGCATCAAAAGTCCAACAATGTAAAATAGAATTTTCACTTTTATTTTTATTTTGTATTTATGGTGTAAAAACTAGGACTTCAACTGACATCCTTGATATACTGTACACTCACCTGCCACTTTATTAGGTACAGCTGTTCAAATATCTAATCAGCCTATCACATGGCAGCAACTCAATGCATTTAGGCATGACGATCTTCTGAAGTTCAAAATGAGCACCAGAATGGGGAAAAAATTAGATTTAAGTGACTTTGAATGTGGCATGGTTGTTGGTGCCAGACGGGCTGGTCCGAGTATTTCAGCAACTGTTAATCTGCTAGGATTTTCACGCGCAACCATCTCAAGAGTTTACAGAGAATTGTCCAAAAAAGAGAAAATATCCAGTGAGCAGCCGTTCTCTGGGTGGAAATGCCTTGCTGATGCCAGAGGTCAGAGGAGAATGGCATGACTGGTTAAGATAGAAAGGCAATGAAGGGATAGAAAGGCAACAGTAACTCAAATAACCCCTCGTTACAAACCGAGGTCCCTGTGTACTAATTGAGCATCATTTAAACGCCACAGACTACCTGAGCGTTGTTGCTGACCATGTCCAACCCTTTATGACCACAGTGTACCCGTCTTCTGATGGCTACTTCCAGCAGGATAACACACCATGTCACAAAGCTCACATCATCTCAAACTGGTTACTTGAACGCCATGAGTTCACTGTACTCAAACGGCGTCCACAGTCACCAGATCTCAGTCTATAAGAGCACCTTTGGGATGTGGATGTCGGTTTGACTTAATTCTCCGTTCACTCTCACCGTGTCTGCAGCTAACTTCATCACGTCAACGTCATAAGTCTGTGAACATCTCCACACAGACTCTGTGAAACAGAGCTGCGTTACAAACACTTTAGATATGCTAGAGGACGCTAAATGCACGCTTCACTTTTCTCTTCCATCACATGCAGCAGGAGCAGTCAGAGATATACACAAGTCAAATAATGAGCAGGCTGATTATATCAAGTGTCTCATATTGTCAAAGCTAAATCAGGAGAAAACTTGTTTTGAGGATTAATAATTTATTATTCTCTGATGGATTTTTGTTTTTAGTCTGTAATGTTGTAATGCAGGGGCGGTTCAGAGGGGAGCAGGGTCTGTGAACTACTGCCTACAAATAATACAAAAAATAAAGGCCAGCAAATATATTTTTTTACAATTTCTCAATTTCCTGATCAGATGACATGATCGAATTTGTGACTTAAATTTGTTATTGATTAAACAAAACATAACGCCTTCTCAATTAAATGTACTGTAACAGATGTGTATAGGACACAAAAACAAAATTTGTTATTTTGGCCGGTAAAAAATATGTTTGGCCGGTGAATTTTTTCATCTACCTGCCACCTTGGCCGGTGAGTCAAAAATTTAATTTCGGACCCTGTTCACAGTGCTCTTTGCAGTATGTTGGTCTCACAGGAACCGGGTTTGAGTATCTTAAGAGTAACAATAAGCTTTACAGATTTTCTAAACCAGGGGTAAAAAAAGGCGTAGATCAAGGGGTTTAGACAGGAGTTGAAGTAGAACAGACATATGACAAAAGCAGCAGATGAAGCGTTGAGCAAAGTGTCCTGTCCTGAGAGTGTTACACAGAAATATGGGCAAAGGCATAAAAGAAACACAACTATAACAACCCCAAGAGTCCTGGCTGCTTTCATTTCAGATTTCTTGGCAGTAACAGTCACTGAACTTTTGATCGAGACTGCTGCAATATGAGACCTCATGACACGAGCCTGAAGCACAGCCACAACAAATACACACATGTACAGAACAATGATGACGGTGACAGGACCAATAAAGGAAAAAAATAGATCTGCAAGTCCAGCAACATAATCAACAACAACCACACACTCTCCAGAGCAGGAATTAAACTTGCCTGGTTGTTTCAAGTTATCTTTCATAATGATACTGTTGTACAGAACAGAACAGACCCAACATAGACAAGTGCAGATTATAGTTCCCCTCACAGTCACCTTTGTAGAATAGTGCAGAGGGTCACAAATGGCAATATAGCGATCGATTGATATGAGCACCATGTTTCCTACGGATGAGGATGTAATTATGAAATCTAGAATATAATACAGATTACACATAAAGTCACCGAGGAACCAGCAGCCGTCTATGAGGATGATTTGAAAGAACATGAGGAGGCCCACGAAGAAATCTGAGACAGCCAGAGAGAGGAGGAGGAGGTTTGTAGGAGTGTGGAGCTTCCTGAAGATAAAGACAGCATACATATTTACATCACTTTCCATTTCAGAAGATTACACAAGACCAGGTCAGGGCAAAATTAGTATTAGGATAGAGTTCAAGTTTTTGATTATTTAAGTATTTAAGCAACCATGTTAAAAAATAGATCAAATAAATGAATACTTGAAGTGTGAGATGGAGATGATCACCAGCATGTTGAGAGATACGGTGAGCATTGAGATGAAGGACAGCACAATGTAAATTAGCACAGTGTCCGAGTGAGAGCTCTTTGGCTTTGTACAGGAGGTGTTGAGTTGTGGAAAGCAGAGTTTGTCTCCCTCCATCATCAGAGAGACAGAGTGGCAGAGATGTGAAGTTTCCAAGCTCAGGCAGTGTTTTAAACAAAGGTCAGACGTTTTATAATTAATGTGGACCATTTGTTCCTCCTCTAAGATTCCTTCTGTCTTGGGGACTGATGGGCCCCACCCCTTGCTCTATACACCGTCTTAAAACGTTTTTATTTCAACATAAGTTATTCTCCATCATGTCAAAATAATTCAACTTCTCAGCTGGACTCTAAGTTGTAGAACGATATAGAGCGTTTTCTAAGAAAAGGCCAGCTTTTGCTAAATGTGGCCTCTTTCCTAGCTTGAATACTTAAAATACATGCAAGTAAAACCTCATTTCTAATACAAGTTGGGACAACTGGGGCTCAGTGGTAGAGTGGGTCGTCTCAACCGGAAGGTCTTTGGGGATCCTCAGCTCCTGCAGCCATGTTGTGTTCGATGTTTCTCTGGACAAGACATACCCAAGTTGCCCCTGTTTTTTCATCAGCAGTGTATCAATCTGTATGAATGGAACTGTTAATACTGATGGACTCTTGACATAGAAGCCTCTACCATCATTGTGTGAATTTGTATGAATATGTATGTATGTCCTGCGGTGTAAAAAGTGCTTTGAGTAGGCTGAAGACTAGCGCTATACAAGCTCAAGTCCATTAACCATGATTTGCAAAACACCATGTTAACTTTAAAATAGCTCAAAGATAACATGAAACTAACAACTTTTGTTGTTTTGGGGGAATTAAATGCCCAATTTGAAACCGTCATGTTTCAAAACAGTTGAGACAGTGGCAAAAAAAAAAGGCTCAATTATTGCTGAACCATTCTTCTCTAATTTCCTGCCTGATGCTTTGGACATGGATGCCATATTGAGTGAGATCTTAGCATGGTTTGAGAACCCGTTGAAGTTTGATAATTATCATCATAATCGACATGCTGAACCAACTTGTCTTTATTTCCATCCCCTACGACGAACGCAAAAAGAGGAGGTTCTCTAGGAACTACACGGTGTCAGACCCCCCCCCCCCCGGTCTGTTCGATGGCCACGTCTGGCCCATGTATTTGAAACACAAGAACATCACCGCTCAGTTCCTTGCTGCTTCTGTGAGTAGCTGCTTCTGCTTCTTGCTGGCCTGTAAGCCGGTTAGCAATTTATGTCTCTTTCTACTTTTAAAAACCCAGAAAAGTAGACTCAGGAAAATCTCATAGCTTGTTATATCCCCATACTTTTTATTGATTATATACAAACATAACAAAGGAAGATAACCCATACAGTATGTTTTGATCTTGGTGATCCCCAACACTAAGGATTGCAGGTTTTAATTTCAAACAATGCCCACAATTTGTCCAATACCAGAGAATGTAAATACAACCACACATTCAATCAATCAATCAATCAATCTTTATTTGTATAGCGTCAACTCATAACAAGTGTTATCTGGAGACACTTTACAAAAAGCAGGTAAAAGACCTTACTCTTTGTTATTTAATATTACAAAAAAACAGGTAAAAATGCCACACTCACAATTGCCATTCCAGTTCTATTTTTCTATAAGTCACTAATTTATTATTTGCTCATATATCCGATCTCTGAGCATCTATGTTTATAAGATCATGAAACAAGAATTAGTTGTTCCTTCTTCCAGGTGTTAATTGGATTTCCTGTCGAATGCCCCTAATCTAATCAACACCTTTCCAAAACTACAGTAATCATTTTTATTATGTAGGGAGAGAGAAAGCCAGAAACCCAAGGAAAGATCAAAACGATTTCTCCGGCTAGAGAATATCAGTGCACTCATCAAGTTATTATAAGTAAGCTTGAATACATTAAGCACAAAAGTAACTGGTGGACTCTTCATAAGAACAGATCCAAAATGGGACTCATATTGGGTCTTGACCTCAACAGTCAGTCTGAATCTCAATGGAAACCTGCAAAGGCAAACAAATCTTAGTTACTGTGAGTTGAATATATTTATAATACAAAGCATATTGGACAGTGCAGTGAAATGAAAATTGCATGGAATCATCAATCATTTGTGGTGAATGTGTGCTACACAAATCATCATTTGCTTATTCGATCAAATATGTCTAAGTTCCCGCAACATGGGTTTATCTCAGCTAGACTTTTAAGTCAGCTGGTTTTGTTGCCACAGAGGACAGTCAGAAGAGAATACATGTGCTAGAAAAAGGCAAAATATTAAGTTATTGGACAATAATGAATGTAGGCCAAATCCAGCCATATGGGCTCTGTATGAGGCACATTTTTTAATTTATTTTTTTATTTGTCAATTTTATTTAATTCAAAGAAACAATAAAGTTAAGAAAAACAAACAAACATAAAATCTCAAATTTTGAATGAAAAGGAGCATAATATCTGCCCCTCTTTCACAAAACATTAATTAAAACACAACAGAACACTTGATTCAAAAACTATTAAAATTGAATTAAATTGGCTGCAGGCAAACACAGCCACTGGCAGCCCCATTGTAAGTCCTCCTTACCAATTCATTATACACAAAGTATATCACAATACATTTTTGTTACAGCATCACGAAACAAAACAGTATCTCACTGACATATTTCCACATATTTATTCAACAAACTGGCTTTAATTTTTCTTTTAAATATCTTGTTTGATTTTGATTCTTTAGTTTCTCTGTTGAGATTGTTCCATAAACCAATTCCTTTCACAGTAAAACAACGTTCCCTCAATTTGGTTCTGAATCTCGGTTTATTAAAGATCTCTGTTCCTTTTAAATTATAACGGCTTTCCCTTTTTTCAAATCTGTTTTGGATGTTATCATTAAGGGCCCTCAATCAAAATCACAATTTTCATGTTGGGCTTCCATTGAAAGGACATGGCATTATGATGGCTGGAAAATGGCATTCTATTGAAGATGTGTTAACCTCTCCCTGCATGGTTTTGGTGGAGGCACTGTTACCAATCTGCACGACTTTTCCTTCTTAATGTGCAGAGTTTTGCAAGGTATAAGCACACCTTTGCATACGCCCTTATTGATGTACTGGGGACTATCTGCTATTTTAAAAAACACATGTTTTGGAAGGACAATGTTTTTTTAAATGACGTGATATCCTTCAATGCTTTACCAGTATAAGAGGAGTGTTGAGCTTGCCTAATAAGTCCAGGCCATGGTGATTAAGGCAGGGTTCTCATCCTCATAACTTGACATGATAGATCTACGCCATCTCCCGGCCTGGCTGCATTTCTGAAAGGCAATTTAAATCAGAAGCCTTTTTTGTCATTGCACAGATGTAAAACGAAATAAGGTGCTTCTTCATAGTGGTGCATACATACAATTTAAAAGCAGGATTATTCCGCACATACAACAAAATAAAATACAGACAATAAAATTGCAATAAAATTGTAGTGCATTTAGTGCATTTGTCATAATATTGAGAAACCTGCTGACATACCGGTACACAGTTGCCTCCCTGCATGACACAAAGCTGTACTTTGCAGTGCAAGTAGACGTCACCAGTCAGGCCAGTGAACTGGAACGTTTTGAAAGAGAACACGTTGTACGGCCCCCTTCCATTGTTCTCTATTGTCACTGTGTCATCAGCAGGATTAGGGCAGCTGCTCAGAAGCGTGAGAACAGACATGAAAGACTTGCAAACAAAACAAAAACCGAAATACAGGTTTATTGCCAATGAGCATATCTTTGTGTCTCACCCTTTGATGATTAGGTCATATCTCAGATTTCCACTTGGCGAAGGCTGATTTGTAGCCCAGCAGGATTCAGTGACAAATTGGACTACATTTTCATCCAGCCCTTCTGTCTTAAGCACCACCCAGATTCTCTCATTCATTTGGATATTGGTACTTGATTCGATGGTTCCCAAAAGTAGAGGATCTGTATAGGCCTTCATTGTCAGATTGTAAATCCATGCTCCAGAAGTAATCTGCTGGTCCACAGAGCTGCAAAGAACAAAACTCAAATTTCAGTGTTCAACTTGTAAACATCCCCACTGCACAAAACTCCTGACTGCATACAAAAACCAAAATGAAGCAAGTTAGCCTTCTTATGGAAACAAAATACTGGAAACTTCTTACCTCTGTTTGAGTTTGATGGCTAAGCTCTTGATATCCGGCTGATTGTAAAAACAGGAGAAGTCGATATGCACTCGGTCGTGACGGTAGATATGGCCAACTATGGAGTTGTTCTGTGTCATGATGGTGTTCTTGTAGATAATTTTGCTGTCATTTGCCTTAAATGGTCACATAGACATTAGCATTAAACATGCACTTAATGTTGAACTTTTAAAGTTTTTTACTGCAAGCCCTAACACAAAAAGATGATGTTGGAGTTGTGTAAAGCCTGGCTCAGACTAGAGTTTTAAAATCCCACCCGATTTTTTCAAATATGGTAGCATCACGCACATCAGGAGAAGCTAAACAGAAATTCTTCTTCTCTATAATCTCAGCATGCACTCACTACAAGATATGAAAATAATGGCACATTATCACATATTACAGGATTTTATTAAGCTTATCTTGCCCAGACGGGGAGCACACCACCTCACGTCCTCTGCGAGCAGCCTGGAGTTAAGAACACCCCCACAATTTTCAGGAAAAGGGAATCGGCTGAAGCCTGAGTAAGGCTTAAGCTGGTCACAACACTTTGTTTGAGCTGTCTGAAAGCAACAACCTGTGACTTGTCCACCATAAAATAGTTGTTTCTAAGGTTGATTTAATAGCACAATCATTTTCAACAGGGAGAATGGTGTATCTCCCATGTCCACATTGCATTGTGTAAAATGTGGCCCTCCAAGAAACTCTGTCTTTCCAGGAACAAACTGGAGTTTTGTGACTAAATTTCTTGGCTCACCAGATCACCAGCTCAAAAAAGAGCTCAGTTGTCAGTGCTACAGTGCTGTGATCATACCCTCACAATAAAAAAATAAAATCAAGTTTTTTGCAGGATGTTAGGAGGGATTTGGCTGTGTTGTTAATAAATCATATAGCGGTTACACACCTTGACCACTGTACCACAAGTTCTGCTGCTGTCAAACTTGAACGTCACCATGTGGGTCTCGTCCTTCATTTCCCCTTTGCAGGTCTGGTCATTGAGGTGTAAGGCAGAGTAATCGATGCCCTCCTCTTCCAAGAGACAATTAGCCAGCGTTACCGCAGCTGAACTGTGCTCGCAGGCAGTTGGCTCACCTGCACAAACGAACAAAAATGTAGCATTTGCCCAACTTTTGAGTCATAAAAGCACATATAAGAAACATGCTTAGATAAATTCAACATTAAATACATCCTTGAAATGTATTTAATGTTAAGATTAAGATCCTTAATTTAATTTGCCTCTCCAGGTACCACCCCAAAATCCTAAGGCATCTTCTAGGCTATATTGCAACAGGCTGCTAGTAGTTTTCTTTGCAAGAGGTAAATAGAAGTATTTTAAAATTGTGATTAGTTGTTTCTAACCAGTTCCTCTTCCGTGATAAGTCACAATTTAAGTTTTTTAAATTGGTTGACAGCACTGGTTTATTATTTTACATTTGGCCCCAGCAAGTAACATACCAGGCAGATAATCAATCATCTACCGAGTGCCTATAAGATCAAGACAGTAAATATAGTTTTTACAACCCTTAAACTTTAAAATGTCACTTTTAAGTAGGTGTTGTGGAAGAAGACAAGATTGTTCTGAGCTATTCCAAGAAACTGAAACAATCCTTTTATCTCTAATGAAACCTGATTTGTGGCACCAATTGTGACTTCCTTAATTTGTGTAAAAGGTGACTCACCGTAACTGCTTTCTGATCTGTACTTGGAAGCAAATATGGCGCGACAAAAGCAGCGAGGTTCCCCGCCATAGAACTTCTGACCACAGAACTCGTGATCACTGCAGAATTTATCCTGGCAGGAGTTCTGAGCATCTGCAAACATGGACAAATATTTGGTAACAATAAGCACACCCAATTTTTTAATGAACTAATTTTTCTGCACACAGTTTAAACCTTGTTACAGCATTGTAAAAAAGTTAATCGAGTTAACTTGCAGTTTTACAGGAAATGTTCTCCGATTTCTAAGATATGAGAATTTTTGTATCTCAATGGATGTTTATTTTTCTGACATGAGCTTTTAATTCCCTTTTTGTTTAGATAGTGCTAAATTTAAAGCTTAAATTATTAGAACATTTCGAAAGGTGCTTAAGATTTAAAAAATAAGTATTTCAGGCTTCACATGTCATCTTGAAACATATCCAACAGTCATTACGAAACCTTACAGCAGCTGGTCTTTGTCCTCCAGTCCTCCACCTTCACATTTCCTTGTTTGCTGCAGACCATGGTGTAGGTCTCTAGTAGCTTGCATTTGAGATCGTCCACTGCAGGGTATTTGCATAAAGTGTTTGTGCAGGCAGTTACGAAGGGCTCTGGGCTGATGAGGTTGTGACAAGCAGTGAAAGGAGCCTGCTTCAGGAGATTGCACCTTATGTGAAAATTTGAAATCAAAATTATTTAATCCAGTACTCCCTTTTAACCAGTTGAAATAAGTCTCAGAGCTCCTCAAAACATGTGTGTGAAGTTTCTTGTTCTAAATCCACTCTGATCCTGTATTTGATCATGCCTATAAACCCCTCTATTTCAGCCCTGCTCAGAACAGGCTGTTTCTGTGTCTGTACCTTTAAATATGTAAATGAGCTGCGTCTGACCACACCCCTCTCTGGAAGGGCTCGGGTGTACTTGGTGCTTTCTCACTCCATGTCCTATTGTTTACGGTGAGAAGGCAGACTCGGAGGGCAGAACAAACACCTAGCTGTGGGAGTGTCACCCACCTGGGGGAGGGGCTACTGCCCTTTGTGATGTCATGAAGGGAAAACATTGGACGACCGTTCCCCTATAGGACAGATCTGACCAATCAGATTCAACGATGTAAATCCTATATTTTTATAAAGATCTGTTGTAAATTAAAGATCTAGTACAAGCACCATCTAGTAAACACTGTGGCTCAAACAGCTCAACAAAGTAATTAATAGGATTGTTCACTGACGTTTGGCTTTATTTGTGTTAATTTGATGATGTCGAAGTTCAATTTCCCTTTAAACTGATAAAATTAGTGTTTACCATTTAGCTTGGGTGTCACAGTTTATAGTACTGTTAGCAGTGTCATCATGCGGTACCTCACACCTACAAGGACAAAAACAGCAAATAATTAAAGACATTCCAATATCTTCAAACTAAAAGTAAGATGATACTCCATAATTTGTATGATTAGAGTGTCAGTAAGACATCTTACCCGGCGGAACTGTATTCAGCAACCTTTTCTCCGCTGAAAGACTTGCTGGATCCTCCACACAAACCTTGGACGGTTCCTTTGGGTCATGGGCAGATGGAGGAGAAAACGCACCACATGTGAGTTTTTTAATAGCAGTATACTAAAAAACAATTTATATACGAGATAAATCCTTCCAGTTGTTGTAAGCAGATCAATACCTAATCTATCATATCTACTAGGGATGTGCATGACTAGCAGAATTGATGGTTAAACAATGTCACCCTCGCCAGGTGGCACCAGAATTCCAAGTCAGTTAACCAAATTATAATATTTTCATATGTCAGTCAATTGATGTGCCCTAACTTTTACACAGCAAGCCACCACGGAACCCTGTGCACAGGAACCCCTGGCAGTAAATGCTGATGTAGCTAGCATGCTAACTTTAGCCACACTCTGCAAACCAATTTAACATATTTTTTTTGCAGCAGCTGGGATCCTGCTCAATCTCAAAAGTAAAAACGTCATAACCACAATGACTAGATAAGATATTTTCCCCCTCAACTTAAATACATAGTGCACAATTGTTCCTGTTTTCTGAGTGTTTTCTGATTTTATACTTGTCAACTAGTGTGAATTCAAATATCCTTTTAACTGACTGGAAAATTGGGGGCCTAAAACATCCCTAGTATTAATGGAAATATACTCAGAAGCCTTCAGACATGCATTGCACTCATTAATAGCGTGAATAGTTGTTTTCATTACTATTCTTCATCAGTACTTCAATGTTCGTTGCTATGTAGATGATACAATTTGACATGCCCCAGATTCAAAACCAAACCAGACTCTTGTTCCCTCTGCCTTTGATGCTTTCTAATTAACTAGATCCCGTCTTAATCATTGACTTGTTTTGAACAAAGACATTCTCCTTATCAACCTGTGACACTGCTGTCTGTCTTTGGACTTTAAAAGACATCCTTAATGCTTTCAGTGAGCTATCAGTTGCCGCAAATTGTGAGAATAGATTGTTCTTAAAAGCTTTTATTCAACGTTGAACTTAACATTCAGTAGGTCATCGTACCTGACAGTTGGATGAGTGCTTTGTCGCCATCAAAGAAGACAAAAACCATGCCGTTGGAGGTTGATATTTTAGCAGTCACTCCTGTTTTGTCCTTTGAGAGCTCGACACCGCTGAACACCTGAGCTGTGGCATTGAGCTTCAACACATCACCATTCAGCTTTATGACAGCAGAGTTTGGAGGAAAGAGGCAGAGGAGACACTTTGTTCAAATGTTGTTTTCTGTCAGGGGATTAAAATCATCTTTTTTTCTTTTGATTTATTTTAAAGTGGTCATATGTTAACAGCAACATTCATCAAGTCAAAGATTTTTAAAATGTAAGATGTGAAACATTCAATCTGAAACTCTCGAAAAGGTTGTTACCAAATTTTAAGAGCAAAAAAAAATGGGGGACGCCGGAAGCCTATTGGTTAATGTGTGCCCCATGTGCAGAGGCCAAAGTCCTCTAAGCAGGCGGCCCAGGTTGGAATCCAACCCATTGCTCTTCTCTTGCTCTCTGTCTCCGAGATTTCTGACTCTATCCACTGTCCTATCTCTAAATGAGGGAATAAAAAGTCAAAAAATAAACCTTCTATAAAAATAAAAAAATAATTAATCAATCAATAAAACCCTGCAAACCAAGTTGTTTGCACTATTGGCAAACCCTTTGTGCAGGCATCCCTGAGCAGAGCAATTAGTTTCCCAATATTTTGGCTCTCATGGCTTCCAAAATAGTATGAGGGCTAACAAATCGTGCAGCTAGGAGACAATGAGTCTCTGTTGTATCAGTGGGTATCATACCTTAACTCTGCCACCTTGTTCCAGAGAAACCTTAACACCTGCCCCATCCAGACGCAGTACCACATTGTTCAAAAAACTGACATCTTTGCGGCGTCTTTCCTGGAATACCCCATACACCTTGAGCCCTGGGATTGACCCGGGGCTCAGCAGAGTGTACCCACACCTGTCCGGGACAGTGTGAACTTTGCCATTAATATCGATGACGGTTGAGCCGGCCACAGTGCACACATTTCTCGCGGCACAACTGACAGAGAAGTAGAGAAATGGATCAAAACATAATACAGTTGAAACATGTTTAGCAATCATGCAATACACTCATTAAGTCCCTTCAAAAGGTTTTACAACTAAATCTGATCCATATCAAGTTTTTATCCTGCCATGTTTCAACATTTCCACCATTTCTTCAAATATTTACCTCCCATCGCCCTGGCAATGCTCCATGGGACCACAATCGCTGACTACTCTTGCAACTCCATACACATCGCAGATTATAGCAGAGCAGGTGTCTTGGTCATATGTTGTTGTATTTGTCTTATAAACAACACCTAGGAGTTGGAACGTTTTTTAGATCATATAGCGTAATTAATATAACATATTAGACTGCATTAGAGGAGTGGACCTACTAACCTGAGAGTCTGCATCCGCTCACATCTGCGATGACACCAGTATTTGTTTCAGATATCTGAAATTTCAGCTTGGAAACTGTTTGGCTGTTGACTTGTGAATCTGCCTCCTGCAAAGTTTTAAAAGCAGACAAAAAGTTAATTTCTATGAATCTGAGAATGCTCACAGGTCTGAATCAAAAAGGTTGAAAAACAAAACTTCACATCAAAATTACACAAGGTGAATTTGAAAAGCATATTCATATTTTATTAATTTTTGGCAAATGGGAGCAAGGCATTGCATCCCCAACTGCTTGGGCGCTCCTTCATAGCAATCTACTTTTCTAAAAGTTGTACATTTACACTTACCACTTCAGTGTGTGTGTAGCCTGAATATGTCTTGATCGCCAGAATTGCTTGAGCCCCAAAGTTGCCAAGTTCAACTTGTTCAACCTTAAAACAAGACATGGAGACCAAAACAAGAAAATGGTTATCTGATCTTCTTTCTTCATAACCCCATCTCAATACATGAGTCGTATTAAAAAACAAAACACACTACAACAACTTTAATAAGACTTTAAAAAAATACCAACTTCATCATCTTGACTGTTCTTTAAAGGGATCACATTGACACAACTCCCAGCATGCTTCAGGTGTGGCAGAAGTTGATGAACCCCAGAACCAGGAGGTATTTTTCTTGTCAGAACTGTCAGGTCGCCTCTGTCAGCGGCCCCTCCAGACATCAGAATACAGTCGTTTTGGATTCCAGGTGAGTACAAGCTGTTGAAGCAGAATGCAAATTTGTTTGCATCGAGGCTCACCTGTTGAAAAAGCACAAACTCTGATTCCAAGGACAACCACAGTTTATATAATAATTGTACATTGGACTTACTATATATTGTGCTTTTTCAGAATACTCAAAGAACACCAACAAAACAGTGAAACCAGTACAATGGAGAAGACCCTGTCCCCCCAGGGCGTCAGTCTGCTTCAACAAACCATAGAGTGAGGTAGGGGAGCTTAGACAGGTAGGGGTTGTGGAGGGCTACATTATCGATGTGATGAATGTGTGGGTGAGGATATCAGCGGCTGAAAATGAGTGTGATGGACGGAGATGGGCAATATTTTTCAGATGAAAAAAGGCGTTTTTCTAATGTGTTTTGATATGTTGTTCGAAGGAGAGTGTTTGATCGAAGATGAAACCTAGGTAACAGACATAGGGGAAGGGAGAACAGTAGAGCGGGAGAAGTTGTGGGTGGATTTGATGAGGGATTTGGGACCAATGATGATGACTTCCAGTGTTTCCCCTAGGTTTACAGCTTTGGGGGGGTGGGGGACACACAGTGACTCTATCCACTATCCTATCTCTACAATAAAGGCACAAAAAGCCCAAAAATAAATCCCCCCCAAAAAACTACTACTACTTGACCTTCAAGGGGGGCGGGGGGGCGAGGGGGCCGGGCGGCCCCCCTAATATAATGGTAGGGGAAACACTGACTTCTGATTTGTTACAGTTAAGTTTGAGAAAAATCATTTTGAATCCAAAATGAATCTAAATTGTTAATGAAATTTGACCTCCAGTGGAAATGTACACACATTGACATTATGTACAGGTAAAGTGTAAAGGCATGCAAGTGTATCAAGTCTATAACTCACATAGACTTTCTCATATTTCTGTCCGAAATAGGTGATGGGGCAGGACGAGATGTTCATCTCCCCAGAACTGGTAAATGCCTGGTACATTGCAGCAGAACCTGAAGATACAAAATAAATATTTCACCCAAAAGAAAACAGTAAAGGTCACCTTTAGGAAACCAGTGGTAAAAGGCCAACAAAACTAACGCTTTGGAGGAAAGACAGTTGGGTTCAGTACAAGAAAAAGAAGGATGAACAAAGTTGACAGTATGATCCAAACCAACTGAAAGGTTGCATATGATGCAAAATCCACTTCACCATGTTCCTCTAACTCCAACATGTGTCTCTAGTCTGTCTACAAACCCCCCAATGATGAGAAAAGTCCATCCTCTCCGTCTTGCTCCACTTTTCAGAAAATGTGTGCTCAAACAGGCCGTTTGGAGATTTTCCCTTCATGACATCACAAAGGGCAGTAACCCCTCCCCCAGGTGGGTGACACTCCCACAGCTAGGTGTTTGTTCTGCCCTCTGAGTCTGCCTTCTCACCGTAAACAATAGGACATGGAGCGAGAAAGCCCGAGTACACCCAAGAATTGGCCAAAACATGGTGTTGAAAAATACTGAAGAACCGAAACTTTTGACAACCCAACCCTGGCCCTCTCTGTTGCTTACAAAATCCATCTATCAGAACTCTAAACACTTCAGAAAATAATTTAACTGCACTATAATGTGTGTTTGCATAATGTGTCAGACTATTTATTTAGGTTTGATAATTTCCCAGTGTCCATACGGGTTACCCCCAAAGTGGGTGCAGCATGAATAAAGTCAGTGTAGCGCTCTTTTAGGTGTGAAGCCTTCTCACCTGTCAGGAGGCCGAATGCAGGCAGGTAGAGTAGGAAGCAAAACATGATGGTCATCAGCTGACCTCTACCTTAAACAGATATTACAGAAAAAAAGTGTAACTTTAAATAATTCAAAGTTGATTGACAAAACATCCTTATGTAGATAATGGGGTCCATCCATCCATTATCTATATTGCTTTTTGGGGTCGCAGGGGGCAGGAGCTGATTTCAGCTGTCATTGGGCGAGAGGCTGGGTGCACCCTGGAATGATCACCCTCAGATGCACGGGGGAGACCAGAGAGAACATGCAAACTCCACACAGAGGATTCAAACCAGGAACCTCCTAGCACTAACCACTGCACCACCGTGCAGCCCCCAGGAGGAGTTTATGAGATGGCAATAATAATTTGAATAACGATGACAATGATTTGGATGATATGTAAGGGATAACGTAGTAAAGTGAGCGGATTGTTATTGCAGAATGGGGCCCGGACCAGGTGAGCATTTTGTGTCAGTGTCCTGTCATACCCTGAAGGGGTTCCTCTCCTTTTAGTATTCAAATTAAACCGAACATTTCCACTGAAGGTGAATCAAGGTGAACAGATCGACATGAGTCAGTGCAGCACATTATTACGTTTTACTGCCTCGTCATTATCGGAGTTTGTTTACATCGTACACCTCCATGAGATTCTGGTTTAGTTTTTACGTTAAGTACATTCTTTACTTTTGTAAATTTCTCTGTCATAGCGAGCAGATTTAGCGTCTTTTAACTCTTCTCCCGTTTTCCAACAGTAAACATGCTGACATATTATCCAACCTTCTTTATGCAGATTGCATTTAGTCCATAATTATGTGTAATTACCCAAACAGAATCAAATGTTAAACAAATCTGTGTAATTAATTCTGTTAAATATTTCAACATTGTGACAGATTTAATTTAGTCAAGTTTTCTCAAATTTCTAAACACTCAAAGATGTTTTCATGAATTGTCTGCAAAGTTTGAGCCACTGTGATAAAAAATCTGTGCAGGTTTATTCTTTCTTCAGACTTTTCAGTCTTAGTTTTAGATGTTTTCTCATTTTAAGTGTGTCATATGAATCAATAAGTTCAGGTAAAAGGTGAAAGTTCTTACCCTCTGGAGGAATTGGACAAAGCAGGCAAGCAGTGTTATGTTAAAGAAGAAGCTGACTTTGTCTCTGTGTGGAGGACACAGCACACCCGTTTTGTCTCCCTCTCTGTCTATATTCTTGTCTACAATTTTGTTGACTCCTCATCAAAGTGACACACAAAAAAGTGTCACGGATTCTTTTGGCCTTCTGTCTCGTCAAACTGGCTTCTGTCACGACACATTCCAGTTTGAAAATACTCCGTAATTACCTGAGTGATTCTGAATAAGACCAGTGTAATCTGATCAACACCTCATTGTGTCTATTAAAAGATGTGTTTTAGAGGAGGGCAGCCACATATTAATTAGCTAGATAAAAGTCACTGGTGCTAGAACATTTTATTCCACACCATTACTAATAAACATCTGTTGTAAAGGACTTCATTTTTAACCTTTATTATTCGTTCCCCAAAGACCTCAGGGATATTATTGATGCCATATATCGTTTTAAATGATCCTATCAGAATATGCCTACAAACTTGTTTTTACCAAACGACCTTTGTATAAATTTCCCAGTAATCTTTTGACATGATTTTATGTGAAAAATAAACATTTTGACAACCTCAGAGCAGCCGGAGCCTTGCTGTCCCCCTGAGATCTCAGGCGCCACCCCTAGGGGGCCTGGACCCCAGGATGGTTCCCCAATCTTTGGTCATTGTGTGTTAAATATGTTGGTCATGTGGAGGTTGATTAAAATCCTTAAACATACAATAAATACTACAGCATCTGTTTGTGCTGACATGCTAACCTTCATTTTAAACCTGCCAGCCTGTGAAACAGTAATTGTCAGATATAGAAACGGTTTAAATTAGTTACCCATCTCTTGTTTGCTTTAGAATAAAGAGTCTGTGTTTTGTCTACTGCTCCAAAAGAACAATATCCTGAGGCACAAATGTTCACATCAAGTGATCCGGTGTGGAATGCAACAGGGCAGGAAGACGTTGACAGATTTATTATAGTGATGACACAGATGAGTTTTACCTCCGGGGAAGAACTCTTGACAGATGTAAAGGCAAGGTGTGCCAATCACATCACAAACATCATAAATCTGACAGAAGAAAGCTCACATAGACACTAATGATCTCTTTCATAGGTTAATTTAGCTACTGTGGCAGGAGGTCAATGCACGGGGGGAGCTACATATAATGGAGGTCTTAAGTAGTATGTTGAGTTTTGCTTGTGTATTAGAGTAGATTAGAAAACTTTATTGATCCCCATCAGGGAAACTAATTTGCCAACTGGTTAATTCATACACAACAAACATTATCAACAGTACAATCACAGTACACAACAAGTACATAAATAACAAACACCATTGAAACCATTTGGGACGTAATTTACAGCCATGAGTCACAACTGAAAATGTTAATTAAAATATTGAACTGCTGCAGGAACAAAGGAGCTCCTGAGTCGTTCAGTGGAACATTGAGGCATCACTAGTTGCTCACCAATAAAGCTTCAGAGTCCATTACAAACAGTGTGTAAAGGATTGCCTTTAAAGATAACCAGAGATATCTTTTGAGCCAAGTTCAATTCATCTGTTTCCTTTGCGCTGAATGGATTTCAGTCCTTCCAACTACCATTAAAGGTCTTTCAAGCAACAATACTTTTCCTGCTTAAAGTAGCAGTTTCAAAGTCGATCTTATAGTACAATAATTCTAAACTGGGAGAATGGCATGCCTCCTCTGTCCACAGAGTGCCCCAGTCGCCTGCTTTCAGCTGTTACTTTGGCAGCAGGCCTCTTAAGCACTAGTTCAGCTTATAAGCAGCCAGTTAGGCCGTTGTAGTGGAAAAATACTATCTGTCTGTTGCCTTCGTCTGACCTTAAAAGATTAGGATGTTTGTGCATCATTTAGCAATTAGAAACTGTTTCTCTGTATGGCCTGGGTCTGTATCTCCAACAGGAACACTCCTTTGTGGCCTCGGTCTGTATCTCCAACAGGAACACTCCTTTGTGGCCTCGGTCTGTATCTCCAACAGGGACACTCCTCAAGATCTGGGTACAGCATGACCTTAGATCAGTGCCCTCCTGACAAAGGAGTTTCTGTTGGTGTTCTTCCGTACCAGGTGCCTTATAGAAGCTTGCATAGATAAATCACCAGACAAACTAGCAGAAGGCGTAGTCACTAGGGCAAGCTGAAACCAATGATGATGTTATGAGAGTGACTGAGCATGCGCCGTACTCTGAGCATGCGCCGTACTGAGTGGCAGCACGTCCTTGTAGCTCTTGCAGTTTGTTTGTATCAAGTGTGTTTTCGCGTGTTTTCGTTTGTGCTTTTTTTTGACCGACAATGACTACAGCTCCGGTGAAAGTTGTATTCACAAGGGAAGCACTCCTTGCGTTGCAATGGACCAGGCGTGGAGTTAAACACACTATCCCGGCTGAGCTGAAGGAGCCGTATCGTGGATGCAGAGCTGGTGCTAAGCTAAGGGCTAAGCTAACATCTAGGAGAAGGAGATACAAGCCGGTTTTACCATCGATTATCATGGGGAATGTCAACTCTCTGTCTAACAAATGTGATGAGCTGGAGGCACTGGTGAAGAACCAGCGGGCATACCGGGAATGTAGTCTTATGTGTTTTACGGAGAGCTGGCTGAATAACAACATCCCGGACTCCTGTGTTGAGCTACCCGGCTTCACTGCTGTACGGGCGGACAGAGACACCAGGATGAGTGGAAAGAGCAAAGGTGGGGGACTGATTCTGTATGTGAACACTAAATGGTGCAACCCCGGTCACATCACTGTAAAAGAGAAGATCTGCTGTCAGGATGTTGAACTGTTGGCGGTCGGTATCAGACCATACTATGTACCGAGGGAGTTTTCTCACATCGTCGCCATTGTTGTTTACGTTCCACCGCGCGCTGGGCCGGCAGTAGCCTGTGACGTCATTCACGAGACTGTCGCGAGAGTACAGACCCAGCACCCTGAAGCATTCATCGTGATATCAGGAGATTTTAATCATGTCAGCCTCACCTCCCATCTGACCGGCTTTGCACAGTACGTTGACTGTCCTACAAGAGAAAACAGGACACTTGATCTGCTGTATGCAAATGCCAAGGAGGCATACAGTGTCTCATCCTTTCCACCACTTGGCAGATCAGATCACAACCTGGTCTTTCTTCAGCCTTCCTATAAACCCTGCGTACGAAGGCAGCCTGCAACTACCCGCACATTCAGGAAGTGGTCACCAGAGGCCGGTGAGTCTTTGAGGGCCTGCTTTGAGTGCACGGATTGGGATGTACTGCTGGAGTCACAGGTAAATGATAATAACTCGGACACTGACATTGATAGAATGGTTGACTGTACTACAGACTACATTATCTTTTGTAGGGACACTGTCATGCCAACGAGGACTGTACATTGTTTTTCAAACAATAAACCCTGGATCACCAGTGACATTAAGACACTCCTAAACCAGAAAAAGGAGGCCTTCAGGAATGGAGACAGGGAGAAGCGCAAGGAAGTGCAACATGAACTAAAGAGGAGTTTAAAGCAGGCCAAGATGGACTACAAAAGGAAAGTGGAGAGAAAGCTGCAGCATAACAACACTAGAGAGGTGTGGAGGGGTATGAAGATCATCACCGGCTACAAGCAGAAGAACTGTCAGGCAACAGCGGGTGGTGTGGACAGGGCTGATGCGTTCAATCACTTCTACAACAGGTTTGACACGGCAGCTGGTGTCGACCCTGCACCTGCCAGCACAGCCTTGCCCATCTCCTCCCCCATCGCTTTAGCTGCGGTTTCCCCCCCTCCACCTTCTCCCCCACACCAACACCGTGGCAGTCCCATCACTGTGGCTGCACCTCCTCTCACACCTGGGCCCCCCCTCTCCTTCACAGCAGACGAGGTGAGGAACGAGCTAGGGAGGCTGCGCCCAGGGAAAGCTGCTGGCCCGGATGGTGTGTGTCCGAGACTGTTAAAGGTCTGTGCAGCTCAACTGGCTGAGCCCCTCCGGAGGATCTTCAATCTGAGCCTGCAGACAGGGAGGGTCCCGGTTCTGTGGAAAACATCATGTCTTGTTCCGGTACCCAAGGCCGGGCGCCCGGCTGAGCTGAATGACTACAGACCGGTGGCCCTCACATCGCACATCATGAAGACACTGGAGAGGCTGGTTCTCCGCCACCTGAGACCACAGACTGTACATGCACTTGACCCCCTACAGTTTGGTTACCAGCAAAACATTGGAGTGGACGATGCTGTCCTTTTCTTGCTCCACCGGGCTTATTCTCACTTGGATGAGCCGGGGGGTTATATGAGGATTATGTTCTTCGACTTCTCGAGCGCTTTTAACACCATTCAACCATCAGCACTCAGAGGAAAGCTCGAAAAGATGGGTGTTGAGCCCTCCTTTACCTCATGGATCACGGATTACCTGACAGGAAGACCACAGTTCGTCCGACTGGGGAAATGTGTCTCCAGAACAGTGGTGAGCAACACAGGCGCTCCACAGGGGACTGTTCTTGCTCCATTCCTCTTTACTCTGTACACAGCGGACTTCAAACACAACACTGAGTCCTGCCACATTCAAAAATACTCTGACGACACAGCTATTGTGGCGTGTGTGAGGAAGGGTCAGGAGGGGGAGTACAGGGATCTGGTTAAAGCTTTCACTGATTGGAGCGAGAAGAACGGTCTCCTTTTGAATACCTCCAAAACCAAGGAGATGGTGGTCGACTTTTGCAGGTCGAAGCCCCCACCTAACCCAGTCAACATCCAGGGGAATGACATCGAGATTGTGGAAACCTACAAATACTTAGGGGTGCACCTAGACAATAAACTGGACTGGTCCGTGAACACAGATGCCCTCTACAGGAAGGGACAGAGCCGACTATTTTTCCTTAGGAGGCTCAGGTCCTTCGATGTCTGCAGTGAAATGCTGCAGATGTTTTACCACTCAGTTGTGGCGAGTGTCCTCTTCTACGCTGCCGTCTGCTGGGGAGGCAACATAGCAGACAAGAACATCAGACGGCTGGACAAACTGGTCAAAAAGGCTGCTTCGGTGCTCGGGAGGAGTCTGGATCAGCTGAAGGTGGTGGTGGAGAGACGCACACAAAGTAAACTGCAGGCCATCACGGACAATGCCAGCCATCCTCTACACCTCACACTGGCAGAACAGAGGAGCGGCCGCAGCAGACGACACATCTCGCTGCGCTGTAGGACTGAGCGGTACAGAGCATCCTTTGTCCCCACAGCCATCAGACTACACAACACCTCAGTCGAGGGCAGGGGCTTATTGTGACTCTCTCCCACTCTCTCTCTCTCTCTCTCTGCCCCCCCTCACATGCACACATACACACATACGCTCAATGGACAATAGTGCAATACTTATTTATTTAATATCTACCTCCGGCTCTTCTTTTTTTATATACAATTTTAATTATGTGCAATATTGCTCACTATTTTATTTATTGACTTTTATTGACTTTTATTGTTTGTCCAATTTTTTGTTTGTTTGGTTTGTTTTATTTGTCTGACTACGTGAGCTACTGGATACCTGAATTTCCCCAAGGGGATGAATAAAGTATCTATCTATCTATCTATCTATCTATCTATCTATCTATCTATCTATCATGTATCACTCATGTAATGTACCTACACCCTGTGAAAGTATAAATATGCTCTGCAACCTGGACTGCCCCGGGAATCTTTGATGCACTTGTGACTGATGTTACTTTTGTAGCTGATTACCCCTTTTGCAAAATAACTTTTTATTATATGCAATAAAATACACAAAGACAAAAGACTTTGACTTGAGATCTTTCATTACCAACAGAAAAATCCACAACACCGTCTCTGTACTGTTTGATACAAGAGGCTGAGGAAGAGGACAGTGACAGATGAAGCTAAGAAGAGGTAAACAGAGTGACCGAGAAAGAAGCCAGAGTAGAGAAAATATTGGACAGGCTTCTACATATTGAAAAGAGCTTCTCAAAACAGTAGGCTGTAAGTCCGTTGCCAAGCTGACAATGTTTATACACCATTTGTGTTTTGCAACAATGCAGTTGCACTCAGAGACCTTCAATGGACACTAAAGTTAAAATGCCAGGTCTATGGGGGATGCCCTCTTATCCATGGTTGTGGGGATACTGACAAGGCTGTGGCTGAGTGCCACAGTGTTGGAGTTCTCCCTTGCGATTGTGAGGGGTTGCCTCTCTGGGACTCTAAGGGCGCGGTCTCACTGGCCATCTGTACCGTGCCCAAGCACGCTTCAACGCTAAAGTCCAGTTCGTTTGGCCAGTGTGACCGCTCCGTATCGTGGTCAGGCACGGTACACTTCCTTGGCTTTGGCACACTTCGGAGAGGTGTTCATCGGCGCGGTACACTTCATGCACGAGCACAAGCACGCGGGAACACAATGCTGACAGCCTTCATTCTGGAGAAATCCAGAGTTTCATGTCTGTATCTGAATAACATGACTCAATATAAGACACAAAGGAGCTGTCATGTTCTCTGTGTTCGATTTTATTTTTTTATTTTTTTATGGCTGCGTTTGATTAAAATGGTTTAAAATAAGCTGCAAAGTCAGTAAAGTAGCTGTCATGCTCTCGACTGCACGTCTCTCTCTCTCTCTCTCTCTCGCGCTCTCTCTCTCTCGTTCGCCTGTTTGTAAACTGAGCTCGCTTCATAACATAAAGCGTACATGTGTTGTATTACGACACATGCACGGCCAGCGTGGGAATGGCGCAGCGGGGGGGCAATCGTGCTTGGGTACAGCACGGTACAGATTACCAGTGTGACCGCGCCCTAAGTTACGGGGAGTAACGCGCTGACTGTTTGTGATAATGTACCGATTATAAGTTTTGAGTATGGAGCCTTCTTGGAATCTCTGGGCAGAATCCTGGAAGGGTTAAATCTGGCTCTTTAGTTCTATTTGGATGGGTTCAGTTGTGATAGGAAATAATTCTGGAGCAAGAGATGAGACGCCGGATGCAAACACTGACCACAAGTCAGAGCTCCCTTGCTTCAATTAGGCTGAATGAATAAATGTATGAAACTTGTATTGCCCCTAGGGGAATTTGCTTTGCACGAAGAGCATAAAAACACAACATACTGTAGGTGACAAAAGACATCAACAATCATACAGCATAGCACATAAAATAAAATAATTGAAAACCAAATTAAAATGCATCATTAATGATTAAATATGATGTTTTAACTAAGGTCAGCATGCATACCCAGCTCCCAGGATCGATCAACCTTACATTCCTACCCTTACAAATTGTTCTACTGAAAAAGTTGGAGCATAACTGTGGTTTGGTTCAGGGAAATGTGGCTATCAATGAGTGTCCTACACTGCCAATCTAAGATCTTAATATCATTATGAGTAAGTAAATTGGTAACCTCTAGTGCATATAGCCCAAGGGAGGGATTACTTGTCATGTACTAGAGTACCACAGCAAAGCCTGGAGTTTTACCTGATTCTGTCTTGTCTGTTACTAGCAGCAACTTGGCAGCAAAGCAAGGATAATCCCATGCTAAGTGAATGTTTGAGAAAGCAAACTTAAATGTAGATGAAAAAAGTGCAGCAAAGTATTGTTTGCTTAACAACAAGTTTGTGATGAGAAAATAGGAGCTGCAATTTGAAAACTATGTTAGTCATCTGGTTTCTCAGGTTGGTTGTTTTGTCCAAATTGTAGGAAAACTTGCTGAGGAATTTGCTCAGTTATTCATAACCCTTTGGGGTCTTTAAGACTACTCGTTGGCCTGGAGCGAGACTTTGTGTTAACTTACATAAAACATGTCATACATATCAGATGACAGGGAAACCACCATGATAACACAAAGTCAACCAGCGTTCTTCATGATTACAACAAATATCAAGCTCTATAACCGTACCATTACTGGTTAAAAACAATTAATTTCATGCTTAAGAATTCTGTATGTGATTCGAAGTGTATAGGACTCTGAGTGCGGTAAACTTTTTCTGCTCAAGCGTTAATCCAGGGTGAAACACAATAAGGCTTCTAAGGTCCATACTTATAGAATAGGGCATAGCAGATGTTTTATTGTGCAGGGCTCCTGCATTGAGTAAAATTAGGATTGGAAAGAAATCTGTCATTGTAAACACTTATAATACCTTTTCAAATACTAAGTAACAAGAACTCTTGATAATTTGTGACAGTTTTACATTCTGAAACTCTGAGTTGGAGTCCCAGGGCCCTTGTCCAATAAAGTGAAAAGAGTTGTCTATTTATTTTGATGATTAAATGTATTTGTTCAATGATGTTCCACCCCTCACACATTTATCAGAGCATGTCAGTGACCTGGGTGATGCACAACCAGTTTGCTAGCATTTGTACAGAGTGTCAGAGGAACGTCCAAAAGTTGACAACATAATGATGTGAAGTACAACGCGTTGGGGAAAGCTGTATAATCTAGTGCATGGTGCAAACCTGAGAGACAACCTGAATCTGAGTTACTTACTTCTCTAATGTAATGAATCATGGACTAAGCAAAGCTTTGTTAAACATTTTAACCAAAAGTTTCGACAATTGAAAAGGGAGGCACAGTCTAAATTGTACAAATACATTGGTAACGTTGCCTAACCAAAACATTGCCACTGTATTTTTGGATTTTAGACAGTGTGCAGAAGTTATTCCACTGAGAGGATCCGTGTATTGTTAGAGACTGTCCGGATCCAAGATAGACAAAAAAAATTATATTCTGATACTACATTTTATAACCAGCGGAGGGCTCTATCTTCTAGTTTCTGTTCAATATTGTTAGCTGGCGAAGAGACAGACATACAGACATGGCGGAAACGAGTGAAGGTTTTGTGATAAAAAGTCATGATACAATAGCATCTTCAGTTGGGTGTATTGTTCCATCCCTGGTAGTGACTGAGGTTTGTGCTAGGGGTGTAACAATCCAACTGTCTGGAACGATACATGGATTTAACAATGATCGCTAAAAAAAGTCCCATAATGTCATTCAAAACTATACTGCCCTCATACAGCTAGAGAAAGTATGGAGGGCTAAAGTAGAGCAGAAACACAATACCTTTTCAAGTCTGCATGTGTATAAAGGCACTAAAACTGGATTAATATTAAATTATGGTGCAAAGAGGACACACATTGATGAATTAAAATGAATAAGAATGCAGGAAAGAAATGTTTGCTGCTTAAATGTTTGGTATATGAAATTCAACGTAAGGAAACACAAACCTGCATACTTGTGTTTAAAAATGCCAAAAACATTTCAGCAATATAAATTTTACTTTTTTCTTTATGTGAAATGTGACAGATAGTGTTAAATGACTTCATAATATAGGCCAAAATCAATAAATTTTCACCACTAGTTCCTGCTTCACTTTAAAAAAAAACCTACTGACTTAGTGTCCTTGTTTTTTTAACTATTAAGATTGAGAAAAGAGTAAAAGTCTTTACGTTGTCGAAAATGTAATAAGTTAATATTCCTCTCATTATATAGAAGATAAGCTTTGTCCTTTGTGCCACAGCTCTTCCCTAATTTAACCCCTGCAAAAGAGACCAACAGTCAGTTCTTTAAGATTTCAGAGGCTGACTCAATGCGAGCATGGGATGCAAAAGGATTACTGTCAAACTTTGTTCAGACTCATCTTTCTATTGATAGGTCTCAAAGTTAGTCTATATTTGGCCCTTAAAAATACCTGCTCTACAGGTTTGACAAACATCTCCAATGTGGAGCACTTCTCTCATCATCAGTAAATCCTGAAGAAAATAAGCTGGGAGAGAGTGTTGGCCTACAGATAATGTCACATTACTACAGTACGAGTTTGTGTCCTTTGTGAAATAACTAGTTAACAGCAGGATCTTAAAGAAAATATCAAGTTTATGTTTTTTTCCTACTTTTCTCGCAGATCAGGCAGGAATAGAACAAGCCTTTTGTCTCTTTCAATATCTCAAGTGGATTTCATCACCATATTGTAAGTTGGCAGTGCATTGATAAAATGTTACTCGAAAAAAAGATGTGGGCCTGCTGATACATCCTGTGGTCTATCCTAAGGTGTCATTTTTAACATTTATTTTAATGTTTGCATGATTTCATTTCTCCTGTCTTCATTCTTTTTTTAATCTAAGCTCAGTGACTTTGATAATAAAAACAACAAATGCATTTCAGTCTTCACAGGAAGTTTGATTTACTTGACTTACTGTCCTCTACAGGACTTGAGCATTACACGAGTTAGGCTGCAGTATCTTCAGTGTGACAATGAGTCTTATTGATTTTCTAAACCAAGGGTAAAAAAAGGCATAGATCACAGGGTTAAGACAGGAGTTAAAATAGGTCAAACATATAACAAAAGCAGCAGATGATGCATTGAGCAGGTTATCTTGGCCTGTTAGAGCGACACAGTAATATGGGCAGAGACATATCAGAAAGACAATCACGACAATACCAAGAGTCCTGGCTGCTTTCATTTCAGATCTTTTGGCAGTTAATCTTGTTGATTGCTGCAGTGTGACAGCTTCAACGTGAGAGCGTATTGCCCGAGCCTGAGACACAGCCACCACAAATACTCTCAAGTACAAAACAACAATAACAGTGATGGGAAGAATGAATGTAAAAATGAGATCTGCAATTCCTGCAATGTAGTTAATAAAAAATATACACTCTCCAACACAGGAATGATACCTGCCTGGCTGTTCCAGGATATCCTTCAAAACCAGACTCTGAAAGATCACAGAACAGATCCAACACAGACAGACACAGACTTGAACTCTTTTTAGAGTGACTTTCCTGGGGTAATGAAGAGGATGACAAATAGCCACATAGCGATCAATAGATATGAGTACCATGGTTCCTACAGAAGAAGATATAACAATATATGCTATATACTGATACAGAGTACATATGAGGTCACCAAGCAACCAGCAGCCATCGATGAGCATAATTTGAAATAGCATGAGGAGGCCCACAAAGAAATCTGAGATAGCCAGAGAGAGGAGGAGGAAGTTGGTAGGAGTATGAAGTTGCCTGGGGAGGAAAGCAGCAAAATGATCATTATTATTTGCAGTGTCTAGTATTCAGAAAAAACTGATCAGCAAAGATTGAAGTGGAAAAAACATAATATTTAGAATTACGCTGTTCCTCACTCTTAAACATTAAAAAAAACATTTTGTTTACTATCTAATAGTTCCATGATGTATGAAATATTGTTCTACTTGAAGTGGGAGATAGAGATGATGACCAGCAGGTTTAGAGCTGCAGTGACCAGAGAGATGAAGGACAGCAGAATATAAGTCAGCATGACCTCAAAGTGAGGACGAATTGCCCGTCTACAGGAGGTGTTGAGGAGTTGTGGAAAGCATGGTTCAGTTATCTCCAAGGTCTCCATCACAGGAGAGAAGAGAAGCAGCTCTGGCAGCTTCTTGACTGAAGCTTCTTATTGAAGTCACTATTTCTATCTTCCCCGCCCGCCCTGTCTCTATTGCTCTTGTTCTCTCTATGGGAATCAATGGTTTGTATGCATTCTTTGCTTGCCTTTCTTAATGATGAGGATACCTGTTGTCTATGTGTATGTCTTCCTATGGCAATAAGACAGATTTTGTTGGACTTTTTGGACTTTGTATGCATTAGAAACAAAGTATGTTTTTGTTTGCCTTTTTTGCCTTTTGTTAAAATAAATATTTTTTTGTTCTCTGATTTGGATCCCACTCTTTGTTTTTCCATAACCGGATAGAATGAACTGAACTGGCCCTGCAGGAGGCCCTGCCCAATCCTTTGTTCCCATCCGATACCCTGCTCATTCCTGCGTCCTCATCAGAGGCTCTGCCAAATCCTGTGTCCCCGTCATGGACCTGGCCCACACCTGCCTCCGATCCCCATCGGCTAAAAACTCCTGGCCGCCCTCCTGAATTGATCTGCCTTCCTTGGATAGTATGTTGTTCCCATCCTCCATTTTTTAAATAGCTGCTTAGAGTTGTGGCAAGGAGGCCATTGGGGCCTATCATGGTGGACAACAAGAAATATGCTGATAGACAATGGCATTGAATGAACCTCTTCTGTCTCCAGAGGCAGCTGGCAGGTAATGGATGACTTTACCTGGTCAACTTCAAATTGAATACCTTGGATGATGTAATACTTTTGGGAATCTATGGAGAAGTACTTGTTTTATTTGTGTTTAGGCTCAAGAAAGTTCTGCCAAACTGTTAGAAGACTCAGGAAGAGGTGGAGAACTGCTTAGCCGGACTGGGGACATCGTTGGACATCGGAAGGAATACTTTGAAGAACTCTTGAACCCACACAGCCCGTCCTCTGAAGAGGAGGCAGTCTGAAGATCAAGGGAAAGCCGTACCACTAACCTTGGCAGAGGTCACCGAGGCAGTTGAAAAGCTCCTCAGTGGCAAGGCGCCAGGTGTGAATGAGATTCGCCCCGAGATGCTAAAGGCTCTGGACATTGTTGGGCTTTCTTGGCTAACACACCTCTTCAATGTAACGTGGAAGTCTGGGACAGTGCCTGTGGAGTGGAAGATCGGTGTGGTGGTTCCCATTTTAAAAAGGGGGACAAGAGGGTGTGCTCCAATTATCGGGGTATCACATTTCTCAGCCTTCTAGTGAATCTTTACTCTAGGGTGCTGAAAAGGAGGCTACGACCCGTGGTCTAACCTCGGATACAGGAGGAACAATGTGGATTTAGTCCTGGCCGTGGGACAGTGGACCAGCTCTTTACCCATGTAGGGCTTCTTGGGGGGGGGGGGGGGGGGGGGGCATGGGAATTTGCTCATCCAATTTACATGTGTTTTGTGGACTTGGAGAAGACTCATGACCATGTCCCTTGGAAATTAGTTTCCTCTGGAAGGTAGCTGTGTTCAGCTTTGGAGAAAGGTTGAGATCAGACATTTGAGAGGACCTCGGAGTAGAGCCACTACTCCTTCGCATCGAAAGGAGTCAGATAGGTGGTTCGGGAATCTGATTAGGATGCCTCCTGGACACATCCCTTTGGAGGTTTTCCGGGCACGCTCAACTGGGAGGAGACCCTGGGGTAGACCCAGAGTTCACTGGAGGGATGAAGATCTAGATCGATGTTTTGACTTTCAGTAGATTTATTTAATCATTGCTCAACCAAACCATGTATTGCCCCAGATAGAATGGATTGTTACACCCCTAGCAGGAACCTCAGTCACTTCTAGGGAAGTAACAATACACACAACTAATGATGCAATTGTATATCCACCTTTTGTCACAAAATGTTTAATCGTTTCTGCCATGTCTGTATGCCTGTCTTCATCAGCTACATAATAGCCACATAGCAAATAGGCAAATGGTTAGTAACTAGAGGTGGGTAGTAAACCACCACTATCAATACCACCAGTATTATTTTCTGACACGACATGGGTTTTTACAATACTGTTGGGGTTGTATCAAGTCAACTTTGGTTATATTCTTTAATAATTATTTTTAATTATTAATAATATAAATAAAATATCATTAAACTATGTTTAATCTCGTTTTGGGGCACCACCCTGTACTCAGGGAAATATAACTAAAATATCACTCAAATCAGTCTCAGATTAGTTATTTAATTACTAATATTATTAATAAATAATAACTATATTTAATAAATTGAAGGCGTGAAATCCGTACACAAAGCCTTCGCACCCAGCTTATATCACAATGCAAATACACCAGTAATCACAAACAACTGCTCTCTTAAATTATAACAGAATTTATTTAAACAAAGCAACATCAATCCAAAATCAATGAACTTAATCAAACAAATAACTATTATAAACTAATCTAAGCAACAAACATTATCAAGCAAGGCTTGTGGAAGGTGTAAATGTGTGTGTGTGTGTGTGTGTGTGTGTGTGTGTGTGTGTGTGTGTGTGTAGATGAGAGAGAGAGAGAGAGAGAGAGAGCGAGAGAGAGAAAACAAGATGGTGGAGAGAGACAATGCACCATGTGGCTTTGTCACATGGTGATAAAATGGTGGACAACAAAGGAAGCCGTGTGTTTACCTTTTGAAATAGTTTGAGCTCTCTGAGCTGAGTTCAGTAACTGTTACTTAAACACCAGAAAGCCAGTGGCCGGACTTTGATTCAACGGTGGGTACACTGGTCTTTCTGATTGTGAAAGCCATTGACTTAAGGTAAACTAGCATAGCATTACATACATAGGTGAACACAGCAGTTCATCACAATAAAACAAATGCAGCAGTTTACAACAGATAATAAACAGAATGTGACATGTCGTCAACAATGATGCATAATTATCAGTGGTTATAAAAGAAACATAACTATTTCTGAAACTATTTCTGCCCAGACCAAAGCTCTTACTTGGGGTAACTCCTGGTGATCGTTGCAAAGCTGGTTAGATCGTCACTCTGTTGAATGTTGAATCATCAGATTCAGGCAGGTTTCCTTCGTGGCAGATGTGGGAGGAGGGTAGCGGGATTCAGATCTTCGACCAGAGCGCTGCTCTATAGGGTCTTCTGGTTGCAGGAGCCGAGTTCTTTATGTGTCCTTGTGGATTCAGGGATCAGTGGGCTTCCTTCAGCGCTCCTGTCCAGTTGCGTTCAATGACGTCTTACGAAAAATCAAAGGAAAGAAACTCTTCTTTTTGCTTGAACCTGATAGCATCTGATTGCACCCAAAACTCCATAAAATATGCCGTGGAAGTAGTCAGCTGAGTCCTCTGATGCTTGAATTCAGCATGTGAAGAGCTACCTATACTGAGCTAGGAGATCAGCTCTGGAGTTTAACCTATGTAAGTCAAGAGGAGGAAAGGCTTTGTCTCGAATGCTGGAGTCCATCTTGTTGGAGAGGGTATCCTCTGGTGTCGGCAGACCACACTTGAAGAGAAGGAAGCAATGCCTGGTGATTGCTTTTAAAGACTGGAGCTGCCTGTGGGTTTACCTCAGGCCTCCTCCAATGAGGATAGAGAATTCAGAAGACCCCAACTCCCCCACTTTTCACACCTATTTGTTAGTTTCTGTTGGGGGGTTGCTGAGCTAAGACCCCTTTGTTTAGTTGCCTTCAAAATCACTTTAGTCAGGCTCGAGACTGTGATATGGGCCTGAGTCCTTTGTCCCAACCACATGGCTGAGGCCCAACAATACCATCATCACCGGTTTAAACAGGGGCGTTTGGTTGTAGTGCACACACAAGGCCATACAGATTTCTCAACCTACTGGCAACAGTTAGAGGTAAATAAAAGTATCATAGACTAATGATTACTGTACCCCAACACAGCGGATTTGCATCACGAGTCTACATGCTGAACATGTGTTTAGACCAATGATTTACTTGTCTTAAGTCAAAGTTTATAAAAAGAAAAAGACTGTAGCTCTGACTAGTGGACAAAAGAGTGGCTTTAAAAACTGTTACTCTCTTCAGTGTTGTTGCAAATCTCAGCTAAAAGCAGCTCCGCTAGAGCTCAATTAATTTAATGATACACACATAATTTTAAGACATCAGACATAAGACACTTTGTTTTCATTGGATGCAATACAACGAGTTATGTTGGTGACAAACAGCCCAACAGCAATGTACGAGATAAAAATAAAATAAAATATAAAAAATATACTACCAGCAGAGTACACAGGATTTGGCAGAGCCTCCAACGAGGACACAGGAGTGGCTGTCAGTAAAAACAGGGGTGTGGAGAAGCTCAGCAAGATAAGGGATGCAGAGGTGCTCTGGAGGAAGAGCGAGCAGAGGCGTTTGTTGGGAACGGACAGCAAAAGTTGCTCAGCTGAAACGGGCAGACAATGCTCTGCCAGAACAGAGGGCACAGGGAGGCTGAGGCTCTGGGGCACGGGGAGGCTTAGATACTGGGGAGTATAAAGTCAGAGTGACTGAGAAGCACAAGGGCAGAGTTTCTGGTGAACACAGGGGCAGGGTCAATCGGAACTTAAGGTGCCAAGGCTCTAGGGAGCTTTGGAGGCCGATTCTTTGGGAAGCCGGAATGCTCACACACTCGCTCACAAATCTACCAGATCAATTATATGCTCAGTTCATTCTGTCATGTTATTGAAAAACAAGGTGTGGGCCCCAATTGCAGAGAACACAACATATTTATTTTCACAAAAGGCAAAATGGGGAAAAAAAATTACTTTGTTTCTAATGTAAACAAAGTCCAAAAAGTCAAACTTTCTGTGAAGACTGAAATGCATTTGTTGTTTTTATTATCAAAGTCACTGAGCTTAGATTTAAAAAAAAGTATGATGACAGGAGAAAAGAAATCATGCAAACCATAAAATAAATGTTAAAAATTACACCTCACAGGATAGAACACAGGATGTATGAGAGTGCAGTAGCTTTGCTGAATTTAAATTTAAAATCAAATCATGGCTCAAATAAACTCAATCATGTCTTCATCACACAAACACATTTTCATGAACTCTATTTGATAATGTTGTAGCGTATTGATACAGTATGTTATTATGGCTTTGTTGTTGTGGTGTATTGGAGATATATGTTGCGGTATAGCTGTTTTTTTAGTGAACTTTTTTAAAGTTAGGTACTCTTAGCCTATTATTGTTTTGATATTATGTGTGAATTTCACTGTGAACTAGTGTCATGTCATTGTTCAGTGGTTGTGTACTGTCTTACTGTTGTGACGATGTTGTCAGTGTATGTTTTGTTTCTCCTGCCCAGGGAAAACAGATGTAAATTAGCTTATAGCTAACTCTGGTACAGCTAATTGGCTGTACACTGTCCCTGTAAAAATAAACAAACAGGACATCAGCACATCTCTTATCTTTTTTTGGAGTAACATTTTATCAATGAACTGCCAACTTAAAATATGGTGATGAAATCCACTTGACATGTTTAAAGAGAAAAAAGGCTTGTTCTATTCCTGCCTGATTTGTGAGTGCTGAGAAGGTTATAAAAAGGACAGGTACTCAATCTTTTCTTTAAGATCCTGTTTTTAATGGGCGGCAGTAGCTCAGTCTGTAGGGACTTGGGTTGGGAATCGGAAGGTCGCCGGTTCAAGTCCCGGCACGGACCAAGTCCGGAAATTGGTCTGGTAGCTGGAGAGGTGCCAGGCCACTTCCTGAGCACTGCCGAGGTGCCCTTGAGCAAGGCACCTAACCCCCCCCCCCCCCACAAGCTCAGGAGCGCCCACCGTAGGGCAGCCCCCTCACTCTGAGACCTCTCCATTAGTGCATGTCCACAGGATCCTGTTTGTGCATGTGTGTGTATTTCAGTTCATGTTTGTGTAGCATGTTTACTAGACAGAGTGTAAAAACGAATTTCCCCTCGCGGGATCAATAAAGTATAAATTCTTCTTCTTCTTCTTCTTCTAATGTTTTTCATTATCATTAAACATCGATGGCCCCTGATTACCTTAAAACCACATACTATGCATGTTTAGTTCACCATTTTGAATTTGAGATTCCAAACATAAAGTAATCTAAGCAGGACAGCAGCTCTCTTTCTCTCTCTCTCATTAGGCCGTTTTGTCCCAACCCTTCTATTTATCAAAATCAAGATTCCAGTAAAACAAAAATAAGGTAAATTCTTTACTGCATGACCATGTGTCACATATTTGATCTCATTACAATCCCATAATGTCATTCAAAACTACTTATGAAATATACATAAAATGCTTTTATACAGCTAGAGAAAGTATGGAGAGCTAAAGTAAAGCAGAAACACAATAACTATTCAAGTCTGCATGTGTATAAATCCACACACAAAAAAAGTCAAAATAAGCAACACAGAACACAAGACTGGATTCATATTATATCACAGTGCGAAGAGGACACACATTGATGAATTAAATTGAAGCACAATGCAGAAAATAAATGTTTGGTATCTAAAATTTGAAGTTTGATTTACTTGACTTATTGTCCTCTACAGGACTTGAGCATTACACGAGTTAGGCTGCAGCATCTTCAGTGTGACAATGAGTCTTATTGATTTTCTAAACCAAGGGTAAAAAAAGGCATAGATCACAGGGTTAAGACAGGAGTTAAAATATACCAAGCATATAACAACAGCAGCAGATGATGCATTGAGCAGGTTATCTTGGCCTGTTAGAGCGACACAGTAATATGGGTAGAGACATATCAGAAAGACAATCACGACAATACCAAGAGTCCTGGCTGCTTTCATTTCAGATCTTTTGGCAGTTAATCTTGTTGATTGCTGCAGTGTGACAGCTTCAACGTGAGAGCGTATTGCCCGAGCCTGAGACACAGCCACCACAAATACTCTCAAGTACAAAACAACAATAACAGTGATGGAAAGAATAAATGTTAAAATAAGATCTGCAATTCCTGCAATGTAGTTAATAAAAAATATACACTCTCCAACACAGGAATGATACCTGCCTGGCTGTTCCAGGATATCCTTCAAAACCAGACTCTGAAAGATCACAGAACAGATCCAACACAGACAGACACAGACTTGAACTCTTTTTAGAGTGACTTTCCTGGGGTAATGAAGAGGATGACAAATAGCCACATAGCGATCAATAGATATGAGTACCATGGTTCCAACTGAGGAAGAAGTAACAATATATGCTATATACTGATACAGAGTACATATGAGGTCACCAAGCAACCAGCAGCCATCGATGAGCATAATTTGAAATATCATGAGAAGGCCCACAAAGAAATCTGAGATAGCCAGAGAGAGGAGGAGGAAGTTGGTAGGAGTATGAAGTTGCCTGGGGAGGAAAGCAGCAAAATGATCATTATTATTTGCAGTGTCTAGTATTCAGAAAAAACTGATCAGCAAAGATTAAAGTGGAAAAAACATAATATTTAGAATTACGCTGTTCCTCACTCTTAAACATAAAAAAACATTTTGTTTACTATCTAATAGTTCCATGATGTATGAAATATTACTCTACTTGAAGTGGGAGATAGAGATGATGACCAGCAGGTTTAGAGCTGCAGTGACCAGAGAGATGAAGGACAGCAGAATATAAGTCAGCATGACCTCAAAGTGAGGACGAATTGCCTGTCTACAGGAGGTGTTGAGGAGTTGTGGAAAGCATGGTTCAGTTATCTCCAAGGTCTCCATCACAGGAGAGAAGAGAAGCAGCTCTGGCAGCTTCTTGACTGAAGCTTCTTATTGAAGTCACTATTTCTATCTTCCCCGCCCACCCTGTCTCTATTGCTCTTGTTCTCTCTATGGGAATCAATGGTTTGTATGCATTCTTTGCTTGCCTTTCTTAATGATGAGGATACCTGTTGTCTATGTGTATGTCTTCCTATGGCAATAAGACAGATTTTGTTGGACTTTTTGGACTTTGTATGCATTAGAAACAAAATATGTTTTTGTTTGCCTTTTTTGCCTTTTGTTAAAATAAATATTTTTTTGTTCTCTGATTTGGATCCCACTCTTTGTTTTTCCATAACCGGATAGAATGAACTGAACTGGCCCTGCAGGAGGCCCTGCCCAATCCTTTGTTCCCATCCGATGCCCTGCTTATTCCTGCTTCCTCATCAGAGGCTCTGCCAAATCCTGTGTCCCCGTCATGGACCTGGCCCACACCTGCCTCCGATCCCCATCGGCTAAAAACTCCTGGCCGCCCTCCTGAATTGATCTGCCTTCCTTGGATAGTATGTTGTTCCCATCCTCCATTTTTTAAATAGCTGCTTAGAGTTGTGGCAAGGAGGCCATTGGGGCCTATCGTGGTGGACAACAAGAAATATGCTGATAGACAATGGCATTGAATGAACCTCTTCTGTCTCCAGAGGCAGCTGGCAGGTAATGGATGACTTTACCTGGTCAACTTCAAATTGAATACCTTGGATGATGTAATACTTTTGGGAATCTATGGAGAAGTACTTGTTTTATTTGTGTTTAGGCTCAAGAAAGTTCTGCCAAACTGTTAGAAGACTCAGGATGGGGACATCGTTGGACATCGGAAGGAATACTTTGAAGAACTCTTGAACCCACACAGCCCGTCCTCTGAAGAGGAGGCAGTCTGAAGATCAAGGGAAAGCCGTACCACTAACCTTGGCAGAGGTCACCGAGGCAGTTGAAAAGCTCCTCAGTGGCAAGGCGCCAGGTGTGAATGAGATTCGCCCCGAGATGCTAAAGGCTCTGGACATTGTTGGGCTTTCTTGGCTAACACACCTCTTCAATGTAGCGTGGAAGTCTGGGACAGTGCCTGTGGAGTGGAAGATCGGTGTGGTGGTTCCCATTTTAAAAAGGGGGACAAGAGGGTGTGCTCCAATTATCGGGGTATCACATTTCTCAGCCTTCTGGTGAATCTTTACTCTAGGGTGCTGAAAAGGAGGCTACGACCCGTGGTCTAACCTCGGATACAGGAGGAACAATGTGGATTCAGTCCTGGCCGTGGGACAGTGGACCACCTCTTTACCCATGTAGGGCTTCTTGGGGGGGGGCATGGGAATTTGCTCATCCAATTTACATGTGTTTTGTGGACTTGGAGAAGACTCATGACCATGTCCCTTGGAAATTAGTTTCCTCTAGAAGGTAGCTGGGTTCAGCTTTGGAGAAAGGTTGAGATCAGACATTTGAGAGGACCTCGGAGTAGAGCCACTACTCCTTCGCATCGAAAGGAGTCAGATAGGTGGTTCGGAAATCTGATTAGGATGCCTCCTGGACACATCCCTTTGGAGGTTTTCCAGGCACGCTCAACTGGGAGGAGACCCTGGGGTAGACCCAGAGTTCACTGGAGGGATGAAGATCTAGATCGATGTTTTGACTTTCAGTAGATTTATTTAATCATTGCTCAACCAAACCATGTATTGCCCCAGATAGAATGGATTGTTACACCCCTAGCAGGAACCTCAGTCACTTCTAGGGAAGTAACAATACACACAACTAATGATGCAATTGTATATCCACCTTTTGTCACAAAATGTTTAATCGTTTCTGCCATGTCTGTATGCCTGTCTTCATCAGCTATATAATAGCACACATAGCAAATAGGCAAATGGTTAGTAACTAGAGGTGGGTAGTAAACCACCACTATCAATACCACCAGTATTATTTTCTGACATGACATGGGTTTTTACGATACTGTTGGGGTTGTATCAAGTCAACTTTGGTTATATTCTTTAATAATTATTTTTAATTATTAATAATATAAATAAAATATCATTAAACTATGTTTAATCTCGTTTTGGGGCACCACCCTGTACTCAGGGAAATATAACTAAAATATCACTCAAATCAGTCTGAGATTAGTTATTTAATTACTAATATTATTAATAATTAATAACTATATTTAATAAATTGAAGGTGTGAAATCCGTACACAAAGCCTTCGCACCCAGCTTATATCACAATGCAAATACACCAGTAATCACAAACAACTGCTCTCTTAAATTATAACAGAATTTATTTAAACAAAGCAACATCAATCCAAAATCAATGAACTTAATCAAACAAATAACTATTATAAACTAATCTAAGCAACAAACATTATCAAGCAAGGCTTGTGGAAGGTGTAAATGTGTGTGTGTGTGTGTGTGTGTGTAGATGAGAGAGAGAGAAAACAAGATGGTGGAGAGAGACAATGCACCATGTGGCTTCGTCACATGGTGATAAAATGGTGGACAACAAAGGAAGCCGTGTGGTTACCTTTTGAAATAGTTTGAGCTCTCTGAGCTGAGTTCAGTAACTGTTACTTAAACACCAGAAAGCCAGTGGCCGGACTTTGATTCAACGGCGGGTACACTGGTCTTTCTGATTGTGAAAGCCGTTGACTGAAGGTAAACTAGCATAGCATTACACACATAGGTGAACAGAGCAGTTCATCACAATAAAACAAATGCAGCAGCTTACAACAGATAATAAACAGAATGTGACATGTCGTCAACAATGATGCATAATTATCAGTGGTTATAAAAGAAACATAACTATTTCTGAAACTATTTCTGCCCAGACCAAAGCTCTTACTTGGGGTAACTCCTGGTGATCGTTGCAAAGCTGGTTAGATCGTCACTCTGTTGAATGTTGAATCATCAGATTCAGGCAGGTTTCCTTCGTGGCAGATGTGGGAGGAGGGTAGCGGGATTCAGATCTTCGACCAGAGCGCTGCTCTATAGGGTCTTCTGGTTGCAGGAGCCGAGTTCTTTATTTGTCCTTGTGGATTCAGGGATCAGTGGGCTTCCTTCAGCGCTCCTGTCCAGTTGCGTTCAATGACGTCTTACGAAAAATCAAAGTTTTTGCTCGAACCTGATAGCATCTGATTGCGCCCAAAACTCCTAAAAATATGCCGTGGAAGTAGTCAGCTGAATCCTCTGATGCTTGAATTCAGCATGTGAAGAGCTACCTATACTGAGCTAGGAGATCAGCTCTGGAGTTTAACCTATGTAAGTCAAGAGGAGGAAAGGCTTTGTCTCGAATGCTGGAGTCCATCTTGTTGGAGAGGGTATCCTCTGGTGTCGGCAGACCACACTTGAAGAGAAGGAAGCAATGCCTGGTGATTGCTTTTAAAGACTGGAGCTGCCTGTGGGTTTACCTCAGGCCTCCTCCAATGAGGATAGAGAATTCAGAAGCCCCCACTTTTCACACCTATTTGTTAGTTTCTGTTGGGGGGTTGCTGGGCTAAGACCCCTTTGTTTAGTTGCCTTCAAAATCACTTTAGTCAGGCTCGAGACTGTGATATGGGCCTGAGTCCTTTGTCCCAACCACATGGCTGAGGCCCAACAATACCATCATCACCGGTTTAAACAGGGGCGTTTGGTTGTAGTGCACACACAAGGCCATACAGATTTCTCAACCTACTGGCAACAGTTAGAGGTAAATAAAAGTATCATAGACTAATGATTACTGTACCCCAACACAGCACAGATTTGCATCACGAGTCTACATGCTGAACATGTGTTTAGACCAATGATTTACTTGTCTTAAGTCAAAGTTTATAAAAAGAAACAGACTGTAGCTCTGACTAGTGGACAAAAGAGTGGCTTTAAAAACTGTTACTCTCTTCAGTGTTGTTGCAAATCTCAGCTAAAAGCAGCTCCGCTAGAGCTCAGTTAATTTAATGATACACATATAATTTTAAGACATCAGACATAAGACACTTTATTTTCATTGGATGCAATACAACGAGTTATGTTGGTGACAAACAGCCCAACAGCAATGTACGAGATAAAAATAAAATAAAATATAAAAAATATACTACCAGCAGAGTACACAGGATTTGGCAGAGCCTCCAACGAGGACACAGGAGTGGCTGTCAGTAAAAACAGGGGTGTGGAGAAGCTCAGCAGGATAAGGGATGCAGAGGTGCTCTGGAGGAAGAGCGAGCAGAGGCGTTTGTTGGGAACGGACAGCAAAAGTTGCTCAGCTGAAACGGGCAGACAATGCTCTGCCAGAACAGAGGGCACAGGGAGGCTGAGGCTCTGGGGCACGGGGAGGCTTAGATACTGGGGAGTATAAAGTCAGAGTGACTGAGAAGCACAAGGGCAGAGTTTCTGGTGAACACAGGGGCAGGGTCAATCGGAACTTAAGGTGCCAAGGCTCTAGGGAGCTTTGGAGGCCGATTCTTTGGGAAGCCGGAATGCTCACACACTCGCTCACAAATCTACCAGATCAATTATATGCTCAGTTCATTCTGTCATGTTATTGAAAAACAAGGTGTGGGCCCCAATTGCAGAGAACACAACATATTTATTTTCACAAAAGGCAAAATGGGGAAAAAAAAATTCTTTGTTTCTAATGTAAACAAAGTCCAAAAAGTCAAACTTTCTGTGAAGACTGAAATGCATTTGTTGTTTTTATTATCAAAGTCACTGAGCTTAGATTTAAAAAAAAGTATGATGACAGGAGAAAAGAAATCATGCAAACCATAAAATAAATGTTAAAAATTACACCTCACAGGATAGAACACAGGATGTATGAGAGTGCAGTAGCTTTGCTGAATTTAAATTTAAAATCAAATCATGGCTCAAATAAACTCAATCATGTCTTCATCACACAAACACATTTTCATGAACTCTGTTTGATAATGTTGTAGCGTATTGATACAGTATGTTATTATGGCTTTGTTGTTGTGGTGTATTGGAGATATATGTTGCGGTATAGCTGTTTTTTTAGTGAACTTTTTTAAAGTTAGGTACTCTTAGCCTATTATTGTTTTGATATTATGTGTGAATTTCACTGTGAACTAGTGTCATGTCATTGTTCAGTGGTTGTGTACTGTCTTACTGTTGTGACGATGTTGTCAGTGTATGTTTTGTTTCTCCTGCCCAGGGAAAACAGATGTAAATTAGCTTATAGCTAACTCTGGTACAGCTAATTGGCTGTACACTGTCCCTGTAAAAATAAACAAACAGCACATCAGCACATCTCTTATCTTTTTTTGGAGTAACATTTTATCAATGAACTGCCAACTTAAAATATGGTGATGAAATCCACTTGACATGTTTAAAGAGAAAAAAGGCTTGTTCTATTCCTGCCTGATCTGTGAGTGCTGAGAAGGTTATAAAAAGGACAGATACTCAATCTTTTCTTTAAGATCCTGTTTTTAATGTTTTTCATTATCATTAAACATCGATGGCCCATGATTACCTTAAAACCACATACTATGCATGTTTAGTTCACCATTTTGAATTTGAGATTCCAAACATAAAGTAATCTAAGCAGGACAGCAGCTCTCTTTCTCTCTCTCTCATTAGGCCGTTTTGTCCCAACCCCTCTATTTATCAAAATCAAGATTCCAGTAAAACAAAAATAAGGTAAATTCTTTACTGCATGACCATATGTCACATATTTGATCTCATTACAATCCCATAATGTCATTCAAAACTACTTATGAAATATACATAAAATGCTTTTTTACAGCTAGAGAAAGTATGGAGGGCTAAAGTAAAGCAGAAACACAATAACTATTCAAGTCTGCATGTGTATAAATCCACACACAAAAAAAGTCAAAATAAGCAACACAGAACACAAGACTGGATTCATATTATATCACAGTGCGAAGAGGACACACATTGATGAATTAAATTGAAGCACAATGCAGAAAATAAATGTTTGGTATCTAAAATTCGAAGTTAGATTTACTTGACTTATTGTCCTCTACAGGACTTGAGCATTACATGAGTTAGGCTGCAGCATCTTCAGTGTGACAATGAGTCTTATTGATTTTCTAAACCAAGGGTAAAAAAAGGCATAGATCACAGGGTTAAGACAGGAGTTAAAATATACCAAGCATATAACAAAAGTAGCAGATGATGCATTGAGCAGGTTATCTTGGCCTGTTAGAGCGACACAGTAATATGGGCAGAGACATATCAGAAAGACAATCACGACAATACCAAGAGTCCTGGCTGCTTTTAGCTCAGATTTTAGCGCAGTAATTTTCAATGAATGCTGCAGTGTGACAGCTTCAACATGAGAGCGTATTGCCCGAGCCTGAGACACAGCCACCACAAATACTCTCAAGTACAAAACAACAATAACAGTGATGGAAAGAATAAATGTTAAAATAAGATCTGCAATTCCTGCAATGTAGTTGACAAATATTACACACTCTCCAACACAGGAATGATACCTGCCTTGCTGTTCCAGGACATCCTTCAAAACCAGACTCTGAAAGATCACAGAACAGATCCAACACAGACAGACACAGACTTGAACTCTTTTTAGAGTGACTTTCCTGGGGTAATGAAGAGGATGACAAATAGCCACATAGCGATCAATAGATATGAGTACCATGGTTCCAACTGAGGAAGAAGTAACAATATATGCTATATACTGATACAGAGTACATATGAGGTCACCAAGCAACCAGCAGCCATCGATGAGCATAATTTGAAATATCATGACGAGGCCCACAAAGAAATCTGAGATAGCCAGAGAGAGGAGGAGGAAGTTGGTAGGAGTATGAAGTTGCCTGGGGAGGAAAGCAGCAAAATGATCATTATTATTTGCAGTGTCTAGTATTCAGAAAAAACTGATCAGCAAAGATTAAAGTGGAAAAAACATAATATTTAGAATTACGCTGTTCCTCACTCTTAAACATAAAAAAAACATTTTGTTTACTATCTAACAGTTCCATGATGTATGAAATATTGTTCTACTTGAAGTGGGAGATAGAGATGATGACCAGCAGGTTTAGAGCTGCAGTGACCAGAGAGATGAAGGACAGCAGAATGTAAGTCAGCATGACCTCAAAGTGAGGACGAATTGCCCGTCTACAGGAGGTGTTGAGGAGTTGTGGAAAGCATGGTTCAGTTATCTCCAAGGTCTCCATCACAGGAGAGAAGAGAAGCAGCTCTGGCAGCTTCTTGACTGAAGCTTCTTATTGAAGTCACTATTTCTATCTTCCCCGCCCGCCCTGTCTCTATTGCTCTTGTTCTCTCTATGGGAATCAATGGTTTGTATGCATTCTTTGCTTGCCTTTCTTAATGATGAGGATACCTGTTGTCTATGTGTATGTCTTCCTATGGCAATAAGACAGATTTTGTTGGACTTTTTGGACTTTGTATGCATTAGAAACAAAGTATGTTTTTGTTTGCCTTTTTTGCCTTTTGTTAAAATAAATATTTTTTTGTTCTCTGATTTGGATCCCACTCTTTGTTTTTCCATAACCGGATAGAATGAACTGAACTGGCCCTGCAGGAGGCCCTGCCCAATCCTTTGTTCCCATCCGATGCCCTGCTTATTCCTGCTTCCTCATCAGAGGCTCTGCCAAATCCTGTGTCCCCGTCATGGACCTGGCCCATACCTGCCGCCGATCCCCATTGGCTAAAAACTCCTGGCTGCCCTCCTGAATTGATCTGCCTTCCTTGGATAGTATGTTGTTCCCATCCTCCATTTTCTAAATAGCTGCTTGGAGTTGTGGCAAGGAGGCCATTGGGGCCTATCGTGGTGGACAACAAGAAATATGCTGATAGACAATGGCATTGAATGAACCTCTTCTGTCTCCAGAGGCAGCTGGCAGGTAATGGATGACTTTACCTGGTCAACTTCAAATTGAATACCTTGGATGATGTAATACTTTTGGGAAGCTATGGAGAAGTACTTGTTTTATTTGTGTTTAGGCTCAAGAAAGTTCTGCCAAACTGTTAGAAGACTCAGGATGGGGACATCGTTGGACATCGGAAGGAATACTTTGAAGAACTCTTGAACCCACACAGCCCGTCCTCTGAAGAGGAGGCAGTCTGAAGATCAAGGGAAAGCCGTACCACTAACCTTGGCAGAGGTCACCGAGGCAGTTGAAAAGCTCCTCAGTGGCAAGGCGCCAGGTGTGAATGAGATTCGCCCCGAGATGCTAAAGGCTCTGGACATTGTTGGGCTTTCTTGGCTAACACACCTCTTCAATGTAGCGTGGAAGTCTGGGACAGTGCCTGTGGAGTGGAAGATCAGTGTGGTGGTTCCCATTTTAAAAAGGGCGACAAGAGGGTGTGCTCCAATTATCGGGGTATCACATTTCTCAGCCTTCTGGTGAATCTTTACTCTAGGGTGCTGAAAAGGAGGCTACGACCCGTGGTCTAACCTCAGATACAGGAGGAACAATGTGGATTCAGTCCTGGCTGTGGGACAGTGGACCAGCTCTTTACCCATGTAGGGCTTCTTGGGGGGGCATGGGAATTTGCTCATCCAATCTACATGTGTTTTGTGGACTTGGAGAAGACTCATGACCATGTCCCTTGGAAATTAGTTTCCTCTGGAAGGTAGCTGGGTTCAGCTTTGGAGAAAGGTTGAGATCAGACATTTGAGAGGACCTCGGAGTAGAGCCACTACTCCTTCGCATCGAAAGGAGTCAGATAGGTGGTTCGGGAATCTGATTAGGATGCCTCCTGGACACATCCCTTTGGAGGTTTTCCAGGCACGCTCAACTGGGAGGAGACCCCGGGGTAGACCCAGAGTTCACTGGAGGGATGAAGATCTAGATCGATGTTTTGACTTTCAGTAGATTTGTTTGAATCATTGCTCAACCAAACCATGTATTGCCCCAGATAGAATGGATTGTTACACCCCTAGCAGGAACCTCAGTCACTTCTAGGGAAGTAACAATACACACAACTAATGATGCAATTGTATATCCACCTTTTGTCACAAAATGTTTAATCATTTCTGCCATGTCTGTATGCCTGTCTTCATCAGCTACATAATAGCCACATAGCAAATAGGCAAATGGTTAGTAACTAGAGGTGGGTAGTAAACCACCACTATCAATACCACCAGTATTATTTTCTGACACGACATGGGTTTTTACGATACCATCATCACCGGTTTAAACAGGGGCGTTTGGTTTTAGTGCACACACAAGGCCATACAGATTTCTCAACCTACTGGCAACAGTTAGAGGTAAATAAAAGTATCATAGACTAATGATTACTGTACCCCAACACAGCACGGATTTGCATCACAAGTCTACATGCTGAACATGTGTTTAGACCAATGATTTACTTGTCTTAAGTCAAAGTTTATAAAAAGAAACAGACTGTAGCTCTGACTAGTGGACAAAAGAGTGGCTTTAAAAACTGTTACTCTCTTCAGTGTTGTTGCAAATCTCAGCTAAAAGCAGCTCCGCTAGAGCTCAGTTAATTTAATGATACACATATAATTTTAAGACATCAGACATAAGACACTTTATTTTCATTGGATGCAATACAACGAGTTATGTTGGTGACAAACAGCCCAGCAGCAATGTACGAGATAAAAATAAAATAAAATATAAAAAATATACTACCAGCAGATTAAAGACAAGGTAAAGCAACAGACAATATACAAATTATACAAAACAAATCACAGTAAAATTCTCCTTTTAGAATGATGTTGGAATGCTTTTATTAAGAAAGCGTCATAACAGGAAATCCTGTGTCTTTGGCAGCAGATTATCACAACTCTGCAGTAGAGAATCAAAAATTAAAGCCACTCAGACTGAGAAGTTATAATGTTCTGAGGATTGGACACAGTGACTTTTTATGTTTAGAAATGAGTTGGGTATTGCATCAAACAGGCTAACTTTTAAAAAATTAACACCACCATCCAAGTCTTCGGTACCTTAAGCAATCTCCCAGTCCTACATCTGAGACTGGAAAACTGTATCAGCGAAGTCAGGTGCTCCTCAAAGTGTTATTTTTTACAGCCTATTTATTAAAAGTTTTGGTCAGGAGTTCTCCTCCACCACTTAAAACATCCCCAGCCAAGCAATGTTTTTACTTCTCCGTAGCATCCCAAAAGTATTCCAACATCCAGACCTGGACTAATAAGGCTGAACGGGCCCCTCTATTTATCAAAATCAAGATTCCAGCTAAACAAAAATAAGGTAAATTCTTTACTGCATGACCATGTGTCACATATTTGATCTCATTTCAATCCCATAATGTCATTCAAAACTACTTATGACATATACATAAAATGCTTTTATACAGCTAGAGAAAGTATGGAGGGCTAAAGTAAAGCAGAAACACAATAACTTTTCAAGTCTGCATGTGAATAAATCCACACACAAAAAAAGTCAAAATAAACAACACAGAAGCCTGAAACTTGAATTCTCTCAGGGCCAGTCTATCTCAGTTTTGGGTTGTTATAGACCTCCTTCAGCCTGTTTGGAAGCCTTGTCGTCCTTATCTAGCTATGTTGCTGGACTAAATTCCAGTGAGCTACTTTTGGTTGGGGATCTAAGTTGTGATTGGCTGTCCACAGCTTCAGACAGCCTCAGATCTGTTTGTGACTCTCTAAACTTGTCTCAACTGATTGATATTCCAACTCGTCCTAATATTAAACAACCCACAAGATCAACCCTACTGGACTTCATTTTGACAAATGCCCCTCATAAGTATACTGATATAGGGGGTTTTGCAAATCATTTAAGTGATCATTGTGCCATTGCAACAGTTTGAAATGCCAAACTTCCCAAAACCAAGCCTCGGCTTCTTCAAAGAGATTTTTAAAACTTTTACGAGCAAGCTTTTCTACATTATTTGGCTTGTTTTGATTGGACCAGAGTTTCTCTCTTTGACAATGTAGAGCTAGCCTGGAAGTATTTTTATGACGGATTTCTGTTTTTAACAGACAAATATGCCCCGTTTCGCAAATTCAGGGTTAAAGGGCAAAACAACCCCTGGTTTTCAACAGAAATTGGAAATCTACTTAAAGATAGGGATGTTGCCTGGGCCAGGGCAAGGAAATCCAAAACCCCAGTGGATTGGCTCCTCTTTCGCCAGCTTCGTAATAAATGTACAACCCTAATTAAGAGGGCCAAATCAGAGTATTTCATCTCTGAACCACAAAAAACCTTAATGACCCAAAGAAATTTTGGAAAGTCATAAAATCTTCTTCTGGCCATGTGTCACCCAGTGATGTGCCGGCCCACTTAGTCAAAGAGTTTTGCATCCTGACTGACAAATCAGCAATGCTACATTGTTTTAATGAACATTTTATTTCAGCTGGCTTTTTATTTGACTCCTTGCACCCTCATTTGCTAAAATCCGACAAAAATCAGGATAATGCGTCACTGGCATCTGAGGTTGATAGTCAACTTACTGTTCATCCTTTTCATTGCCAGTGTCAACCACTGAGGAGAGCATTACAGAAACTGGACTCCGGGAAATCAGCAGGTCCTGATAAACTTGAGCCGTTCTTTGCATTTTGGCAAAAGTATTTGAAAAAATCATTAGTGAACAACTGAAGGATTTTTTGGATGCCAATAATGTGTTATCTAAGTATCAGTCAGGTTTTAGAAAAAAACATAGTACTGGCAACAGTTAGAGGTAAATAAAAGTATCATAGACTAATGATTACTGTACCCCAACACAGCACGGATTTGCATCACAAGTCTACATGCTGAACATGTGTTTAGACCAATGATTTACTTGTCTTAAGTCAAAGTTTATAAAAAGAAACAGACTGTAGCTCTGACTAGTGGACAAAAGAGTGGCTTTAAAAACTGTTACTGTCTTCAGTGTTGTTGCAAATCTCAGCTAAAAGCAGCTCCGCTAGAGCTCAGTTAATTTAATGATACACATATAATTTTAAGACATCAGACATAAGACACTTTATTTTCATTGGATGCAATACAACGAGTTATGTTGGTGACAAACAGCCCAGCAGCAATGTACGAGATAAAAATAAAATAAAATATAAAAAATATACTACCAGCAGATTAAAGACAAGGTAAAGCAACAGACAATATACAAATTATACAAAACAAATCACAGTAAAATTCTCCTTTTAGAATGATGTTGGAATGCTTTTATTAAGAAAGCGTCATAACAGGAAATCCTGTGTCTTTGGCAGCAGATTATCACAACTCTGCAGTAGAGAATCAAAAATTAAAGCCACTCAGACTGAGAAGTTATAATGTTCTGAGGATTGGACACAGTGACTTTTTATGTTTAGAAATGAGTTGGGTATTGCATCAAACAGGCTAACTTTTAAAAAATTAACACCACCATCCAAGTCTTCGGTACCTTAAGCAATCTCCCAGTCCTACATCTGAGACTGGAAAACTGTATCAGCGAAGTCAGGTGCTCCTCAAAGTGTTATTTTTTACAGCCTATTTATTAAAAGTTTTGGTCAGGAGTTCTCCTCCACCACTTAAAACATCCCCAGCCAAGCAATGTTTTTACTTCTCCATAGCATCCCAAAAGTATTCCAACATCCAGACCTTGACTAATAAGGCTGAACGGGCCCCTCTATTTATCAAAATCAAGATTCCAGCTAAACAAAAATAAGGTAAATTCTTTACTGCATGACCATGTGTCACATATTTGATCTCATTAAAATACCATAATGTCATTCAAAACTACTTATGAAATATACATAAAATGCTTTTATACAGCTAGAGAAAGTATGGAGGGGTATGGAACACAAGACTGGATTCATATTATATCACAGTGTGAAGAGGACACACATTGATGAATTAAATTGAAGCACAATGCAGAAAATAAATGTTTGGTATCTAAAATTCGAAGTTTGATTTACTTGACTTATTGTCCTCTACAGGACTTGAGCATTACACGAGTTAGGCTGCAGTATCTTCAGTGTGACAATGAGTCTTATTGATTTTCTAAACCAAGGGTAAAAAAAGGCATAGATCACAGGGTTAAGACAGGAGTTAAAATATGCCAAACATAGAACAAAAGTAGCAGATGATGCATTGAGCAGGTTATCTTGGCCTGTTAGAGCGACACAGTAATATGGGCAGAGACATATCAGAAAGACAATCACGACAATACCAAGAGTCCTGGCTGCTTTCATTTCAGATCTTTTGGCAGTTAATCTTGTTGATTGCTGCAGTGTGACAGCTTCAACGTGAGAGCGTATTGCCCGAGCCTGAGACACAGCCACCACAAATACTCTCAAGTACAAAACAACAATAACAGTGATGGGAAGAATAAATGTAAAAATGAGATCTGCAATTCCTGCAATGTAGTTAATAAAAAATATACACTCTCCAACACAGGAATGATACCTGCCTGGCTGTTCCAGGATATCCTTCAAAACCAGACTCTGAAAGATCACAGAACAGATCCAACACAGACAGACACAGACTTGAACTCTTTTTAGAGTGACTTTCCTGGGGTAATGAAGAGGATGACAAATAGCCACATAGCGATCAATAGATATGAGTACCATGGTTCCTACGGAAGCAGATACAACAATATATGCTATATACTGATACAGAGTACATATGAGGTCACCAAGCAACCAGCAGCCATCGATGAGCATAATTTGAAATATCATGAGGAGGCCAATGAAGAAATCTGAGATAGCCAGAGAGAGGAGGAGGAAGTTGGTAGGAGTATGAAGTTGCCTGGGGAGGAAAGCAGCAAAATGATCATTATTATTTGCAGTGTCTAGTATTCAGAAAAAACTGATCAGCAAAGATTAAAGTGGAAAAAACATAATACAAAAAAGAGAGTGTTCCTCACTCTTAAATTTCACACAATTATTATTTTTATTGTCTAACAGTTCCATGAATACATGAAATATTGTTCTACTTGAAGTGGGAGATTGAGATGATGACCAGCAGGTTTAGAGCTGCAGTGACCAGAGAGATGAAGGACAGCAGAATATAAGTCAGCATGACCTCAAAGTGAGGACGAATTGCCCGTCTACAGGAGGTGTTGAGGAGTTGTGGAAAGCATGGTTCAGTTATCTCCAAGGTCTCCATCACAGGAGAGAAGAGAAGCTGCAGACTTCCTGCAGCTTTATGACCGTAGCTGTTTCTGATCTAAACTTAAGTTAGCTTTACTCTTCCTGCTTGCACCACCTTTCTTCCCTCCCCTTCTGCTTTTCTGCTGCTGTAGCTTCACCCATTGAAACTACAGACCTATTACAGATCACCTCACTCCCAGAATCGAAACTCAATGTCCGCCATCTTGCTTGGTAGCTATAGTAACAGGCTCTGTGGATAAAGTTGATAAGAACGAAGGTATGCTAGAAGTATTTTCAACTTCAAACTTATATGGATGAAGCGGATTTGGAAGGTCTTGAGCTCAAATCGGATGTTCGTGGCTATCTCTACGAGCCGCAATATAGCAAAAGGCGGCTGCTGCCGACAGTCAGGTCTCGTGGGACGGCTTCTGCTGCATCTGAGGCATGGTCTTTTCTTCAGGGGTGCAAACTTGTTACCTTTTGGCGAAATTTGCCGTTTTGGATCCCAAATAGGTAATTTGTGTGATTCATTTAGATCTGCACTAAAAATATTTGGAGGGAGGGGGGGTGGTAAATCTGCGATGCGAGCTGTCATTCTTCTTGCGGCCGGCGAGCACGGTCCTGCGAACGTTAAGTCGTTTCATACTGATTGCGGTCAGAGCAGTCTGATTGCTCAACACGGCGTGAAGAAAGTACTTCCGGGCCCTGCAGTCAATCATTGCAACGCGGTCGGCACAAACTCGTCCGCATTGTTACAAAAATATTGGAGGTGCTCGGCTGGGCGCTCTGACCCTCCCTCCGCGGACCATTCTCGCGCCGACCGCAAGCAAACATCCTGTCTGATCATATTTACTGTTTGGTAGCCATAGGTAAAGATGTTGAGAGAAATGTGTGCTAGCTTGAAGGTAACTTCATACAGCTTTCTGGTTCATTATTATCTCAGGCAACATTAAAGTGACAGCTGATCAACAAATGTAATAAGGTAGGCCAGAGGGAATATAAACTTAATGAAAATCAGCGGTGAACTGAAGTGTGTGTGTGCACCAATCCAAGATGGCCACGCACACATCTGTGCATTTGTTTGCCTTCTGATTCTGGTGTCTTTGTATGTGTATTTTACCGACTTTTACTGCTCAAGTTTTAGCTTGCGTATGGAACACATACCTCCTGTCACCTCTATGAACAGCAACTAATCAAATCGACAAAATATCATTGTGTATCATTTTTTGCGACTGCTGGCCTCTCACCTCCACCAGTTCACAAACTAACTGGCTGAGCCGTGCAGACGTGTACAATCCCTGCTATTCAGCTGGATTCCCTGCCTATATAGTGCGCCTGTTGGAGAGTGGATAACCTGGTTGCTGGCGATATTCCACCTTGGATCCCCTGCGGGAGTGCCTCTGCAGGGTCCGCCTGCGGCGAGCTGTCAGTTGGCTGTTGGTTGCGGGCTGGGGTCTGCTGGGTCTCCTGTTTTCGGTGGGTCTGCTGTCTGGGCGCCTAGACACCTGGTTCTCCCGGCTTCGTGGGTTGGCTGTCCGCGGGATTGCTGAGCTGCTGGCAGTTGGTTGGCTGGTAAGCTTCTGGCTGCTAGCCGATCTGCCCTCCAGGCTACGTGGGTCTTTTGTCCCTGGCTACCGGGCTGCGGGCAGTTGGTTGGCCGCTGGCTGCCGGTCTCTCGGCTGCCTCGCTGGATGACCGGGTTTCCAAACTGGTCTCTGCTGCGGTCCTGCTGCTATCCTCCTGCTGTTGACGACTCCAGACTACGCGAGTTTGCTGTTTATGGAGCTAGCAGTTGGTTAGCTGATTAGCTGCTATCCGCTGGATCCTCTACACCGTTCTGCTGCGCGCTGGCTGCTATCCCTCGTCCAGGCAGCGTGAACCCGCGTGAACAACGCTATCTGGCATGCTATCGCAGGTGACTCTACCACTCGTCTTTCTCTGTTGTCGACTCCCGAACATTTCGCACTTTTGAACTCCTGGCCGCTCTGACTTTTAGGCTGTTACAATGAAGCTACTTCTTGCCCTGTTCACTTTGTTCTCGCTATTGGATTCAAATATATTCCAAATACATGCCAATGCACCTGGATACAGGCCATTGTCTCCGGGTCTGCCTAATGTGATGACCCTCACCTGGTTCTTTCGTGAATTGATGTTTGTGTCCCCGTTTGCCTGTTCTGAAAGATGCAAACTACCTTTGTTTGATGTGTATCTCTGTCTTAAAAAATTATTTCACACTGTCAGAGATCTCACTTATTGATCTTCTCAAGCATCATAGTGATGGTCCTGTACCAACACTAAATGCAAAGAAAAAAGGTTTTATTCTATTCTACTTTTACTCTCAGGCAATGTTAAACCAAATCCAGGCCCTGCACTGAATACTATTGCTACACCTGATGAATTCAGAGCCAGAACTGGCCTTGGTATCATTCCTATTAATGTTCGGAGCCTTGTCCCAAAATTGCACCTAATTAAAATTTGGACACAGTCAACTGATACTGATATTCTTGTATTGTCTGAAACCTGGCTTAGTAAGTCAGTCTCAGACAAAGATATTTTTATTAAAGGTTACAATGTCTTTCGTTGTGATCGGCCCAGAAAAGGTGGTGGTGTTGCTATTTATGTCAAAATTAAGTTCCATGCTACCATCCCAACATCTGTGACCATCAGCAAGCAATTTGAACTTCTTGGCCTGAAACTTGAATTCTCTCAGGGCCAGTCTATCTCAGTTTTGGGTTGTTATAGACCTCCTTCAGCCTGTTTGGAAGCCTTGTCGTCCTTATCTAGCTATGTTGCTGGACTAAATTCCAGTGAGCTACTTTTGGTTGGGGATCTAAGTTGTGATTGGCTGTCCACAGCTTCAGACAGCCTCAGATCTGTTTGTGACTCTCTAAACTTGTCTCAACTGATTGATATTCCAACTCGTCCTAATATTAAACAACCCACAAGATCAAGAAATTGGAAATCTACTTAAAGATAGGGATGTTGCCTGGGCCAGGGCAAGGAAATCCAAAACCCCAGTGGATTGGCTCCTCTTTCGCCAGCTTCGTAATAAATGTACAACCCTAATTAAGAGGGCCAAATCAGAGTATTTCATCTCTGAAACCACAAAAAATCTTAATGACCCAAAGAAATTTTGGAAAGTCATAAAATCTTCTTCTGGCCATGTGTCACCCAGTGATGTGCCGGCCCACTTAGTCAAAGAGTTTTGCATCCTGACTGACAAATCAGCAATGCTACATTGTTTTAATGAACATTTTATTTCAGCTGGCTTTTTATTTGACTCCTTGCACCCTCATTTGCTAAAATCCGACAAAAATCAGGATAATGCATCACTGGCATCTGAGGTTGATAGTCAACTTACTGTTCATCCTTTTCATTGCCAATGTCAACCACTGAGGAGAGCATTACAGAAACTGGACTCCGGGAAATCAGCAGGTCCTGAAAATTTTGAGCCATTCTTTGCATTTTGGCAAAAGTATTTGAAAAAATCATTAGTGAACAACTGAAGGATTTCTTGGATGCCAATAATGTGTTATCTAAGTATCAGTCAGGTTTTAGAAAAAAACATAGCACTGTTACAGCTGCTCTTTAGGTTTTAACTGACATTATTGTAACAATTGATTGTAAGCAATTTTGTGTAGCTCTCTTTATCGATTTATCAAAGGCCTTCGATACAGTTGATCACGGATTATTGATCAAAATCCTCCATCAAGTTGGTCTATCAAAGCAAGCAGCCTCCTGGTTTGGCAACTATCTATCAAACAGAACGCAATGCGTGCAAATGGCAGGATCCACCTCTTCCTTTTTAGAAATCTCAAAAGGGGTGCCCCAAGGTTCGATAATAGGACCTATTTTATTTTTCATTTCTATCAATAACGTGTGAAAATTTGTCAAATGGCATGTATCACTTTTATGCTGATGACATTATCGTCTATTGTTGCTCAGCATCTGTTGCTCAAGCTTTTGAGTTTCTGCAGTCAGCTTTCAATGTTGTCCAGTCTCGTTTGAAGGAACTAAGGTTGGTTGGTCATAAACAATGCTCTCTCAGACTCTGCCCTGAGAGCTACTTGCATAGTGACTGCCCTTCACATCACCCCTTAGTGGAACATGGTAAGCCCTGTTCTGCAAATTTATCCCATTTATAAAAAGGGACTCAAGGTTGGGAGCACAGGTTTTTCATGTTTCAATGAAAGCGTTATCAAAAAGTTAAAACAGAACATAGATATCAACAAGCAATTGTGTTTTTCTTATTGTTTACACTGCTTCTTTAGTCGGTCTGAATGCTAAAATTGTCTGTAAATTCACATTTTAAAGCTGATATTTAAAAAAGAAAATCTTCGAGGGGGGGCATGTCCCCGGACCTCCCTAGGGGGTTTGGATCCATGTCACCTTTTTCACCCCTGATGAGTTTGCACCCCTGTTTGTTGGAACTTTTCAGTGTTTTGTTTGTGTTTTGTGTTTCTACAAAATAGATGAAACGTCATCTTTCTAAAGGTCCAAAATCCTCAATTTCTCTTCATTCTGCTCGCTCATACATCATTGTTTTTATGCTTCTGTTTTTACTCTGTAGCACTTTGAATCTGAATGAAAGTCTTATTAACAACATTTCTTAATACTTTTTTTTCCCATGAGGTTCTTTCTCCAAACACAGTAAAGAGAACGTTAAACATAAAACATGGACAAGAATGAATGATTTTTTTTGTTTCATGAAGAAATAATAAGTCAGGCTGTACAGTAAATGGATCGGATTCAACTTATTAACTTTTTTAATTTTTGAAAAAGGAAGCAATCCTTGGTTTAGTGAAGAGAGTACTGACCCATTTCGCTCTTACTAAACAAAGAGAAAAGTAGGAGATGTCAGTAAAGTTGGGTTTTGCCAACAAGATAAAGTTGTTTCTTCATCTTTCACACTCACCTACACACTTTCATTTTGCACACAGGTGACCGGAGCCCACGGGACCGGATTCTTGCGACACCCGTAACAAAAACAAACATCCTTTGATAACTATGTTGTGAAACAGTCATCGAGGATTCACACCTTCTTGAACTGATGATTGCAAGAGGGATTACACCAATCAGAGGTGTTAAGAAAAACACCCACGTTGTGCACGTCAACACATGATGCAACCACCGTGAAGAGGCACAAACATTGAAAATATCAAAACTTTATGATGAAACTTTGTCTAAAGAGACCAACGACTAAACATTGCATGCCGTAAACAAAATGTTTTGGTTATAATTCATTCATCCGTTACGCAAAATATAACAATGTCCCAGTATGAAGCTTTTTCCTCTTCACCACTGATGTTTGATGATGGTTTTTATGAAAGTTTTACTTTCAGTTGTCCCTTAGGTCGCTTTCACATATGAAGTCCGGTTGACTCAGAGGTGAAGTTTTCTGTTAGCAACGCTCTGCAAACCTATTTGACATTGTTTACAGATGGCCAAAATCAACCCACAATGAACTGGTTCCCCTTCCCTTGTGCGGCCCGGTAGGCATTCTCACCTACAACGAACTGAACTCTGGTGCACTTGGAAGCAGAAAGAGAGTGATACGATATGATAGACCCCTATTTTTTAAGCGAACCAGATTTGGGATCTTTAGTCTGCACCAGTTGAGGTTGAATCACTTGTTTCTGGGACCAGAGACTGGCCCTGCACAACTAACCTCGGACACTGAATGGAGCCTTTTGTAACAGGGCTGGGATAAAGCCAGAGGTTGGTCTTCCCTCTCATATCTTGGACCCTTTGGAGATAAATGATACTGGTCAAGGTTTTGTACTTAACAGAGAAGCTCCCTTGTTTCAAAGTTCAGCCCTTGATACCAACATTTGTCAACTGTGGGTATGGTACATTTCGGAAATATTGCAGGAAACCAAGCTTAATGTACATTAAAAGAGTTTTCTTTGTTTTTTTTCTTGTTATTAAGGGCACACTCACACTAGGCAATCCGTATCGTGCCCAAACACGCTTCACCCCTAAAGTCCAGCTTGTTTGACTAGTGTGGTGCTCAGATCAGTGCTCAAGCATGATACACTTCCTTGGCCCCAGCACGCTTCGGAGAGGTGTGCATGGCACAGTACAGTTCATGCATGAGCACAATCACAGGCACACAATCTGGACAGCCTTCATTACGGAGAAATCCTGCAGTGTTCTGGATCTATCTGACTAAAATAACTCAAAATAAGCCACAAATTAGCTGTCATGTTTTCTGTGTTCTCCGATGCGCATACGCAGACTTGACTGCACGTCCCTATTTTTAATATCTCTGGATTTCAATATGTTTTCATACTGCGTGCCCTAACCCCCTGTGAGAGAAATGTGACCTTGCTGTCACACCATCTCCATCACCAGGCGTCACCTCTCCACCTCAGCTGACTCTCCCCTTTCAATCATGATTTATGTATTGTTGACATTACTAACAAGTAAGATGTGACTGCATTATGTGTGCACTCTCAGATTTGTCATCTCTACCTGCAGGCTGTTTAGAGTGTACAGTTAGGACCTTAATATGACCTGCTTACAAAAGAGAATATGCAAACAGAAAACATGAGTACAAAAAAGACTTCTGAATCAGGATCAGTTTGAAAGTTTGAATGAAACTTAAAAAGTACATTTCAGAAACACGATACTTCTTAAGGATGCTTTCACAGATGAAGTCCGGTGGACTTGATTAAGGGGTGAAGTTGTAACTGTGTTGTATTTTTCATTTGATTCACTTTGCTTTCACTCTGCACTTAGTTAAGCGGATCAAAGCCTGTCAGATGTTGTGTACTGTAGCCACCCGCCACATGTTGGGGCTTTAGCTCCGGTAAGTAGTTGCTGCCATTCGGCCTCATGCTGAATGCAAAAATGGCATCCTGTAAGCACAACATAGTTTGTCAGTATTTAGATCTATAAAATGGAGATTAAGTTATGTCTGCGCTGTCAGGTTAAACTGGCATATCGACCGGAGCGATGAGTAACCACACTTAACACAGGCATGTGGACGTTAACCTGCAAGGTGGACTGAAGGCTAGTATGGTTAGCTATGCTAACGTTAGCAACGCTCTGCAAACCTATTTGACATTTGAAACGGACCAAATGGCTCAGGTTTGAACGCACCCCCTAAGACAGAGGCCCTTTCTGAATATCCACAGTTCAGTAGTCAGTACTTTATATAATAATATAATAATATAATATAATATCCACAGTTCAGTAGTCAGTACTTTATATAATAATATAATATAATATAATATAATAGTCACAGTTCAGTAGTCAGTACTTTATATAATAATATAATATAATATAATATCCACAGTTCAGTAGTCAGTACTTTATATAATAATATAATATAATATAATATAATATAATAGTCACAGTTCAGTAGTCAGTACTTTATATAATAATATAATATAATATAATAGTCACAGTTCAGTAGTCAGTACTTTATAATATAATATAATATAATATAATATAATAATATAATATAATATCCACAGTTCAGTAGTCAGTACTTTATAATATAATATAATATAATATAATATAATAGTCACAGTTCAGTAGTCAGTACTTTATATAATAATATAATAATATAATAATATAATATAATATCCACAGTTCAGTAGTCAGTACTTTTCAGTAGGAGTTTCAGTAGTCTGAACTCTCGTGGTCATTCAGTGGTCATTTTTTGGTCCACCTCAGTATACTGAACATTTCAGTATGGATACTAACTTCCTGGTTTCATGCAGTATGGATCAGATGCGTGCTTTCAGGAAATCAATTGTATTTTACCCACAATGCTGTGCAAAATTAAACGTAAATCGTCACGTCACTTCTCCAAATCAAAACAAACGAGCGTGGATTAATTTAATACATTTTTAATCTAGAGTTAAAGTCCCGACTGAAATCATTACTTTAAATTAACAACAGAAAATATAACAAATATCTGCATTATTGTAAAACCTTTCCTCCTCTATTTAAATAATGATTTCACTATTTAAATGAGTCTTTATTGGTTTATTTTATATTCTGTATATTACTGTCTTTACTTTGTTCTTTATGTACTGTATGTTATTTACTTATTTAATCTTTTACTTGATTTACATTGTGATATTGTTTTTTGTTTACCTGACTGTATATGAGCATTACTCTTCTTCAATGAAGATAAAAAAACGGGTGAATGCGGCCGGTTCAGGAAACGTAAATGACGCCACTTCCTTACTGAATCAGACGAAGTAGGAACAAATATCTGCCTCCTGAATAGTAGATACTAAACAGTAAACAGCAGATAGTAGATACTAAACAGTAAACAGCAGATAGTAGATACTAAACAGTAAACAGCAGATAGTAGGTACTAAACAGTAAACAGCAGATAGTAGATACTAAACAGTAAACAGCAGATAGTAGGTACTAAACAGTAAACAGCAGATAGTAGATACTAAACAGTATACAGCAGATAGTAGGTACTAAACAGTAAACAGCAGATAGTAGGTACTAAACAGTATACAGCAGATAGTAGGTACTAAACAGTAAACATCAGATAGTAGGTACTAAACAGTATACAGCAGATAGTAGGTACTAAACAGTAAACATCAGATAGTAGATACTAAACAGTATACAGCAGATAGTAGGTACTAAACAGTAAACATCAGATAGTAGGTACTAAACAGTAAACAGCAGATAGTAGGTACTAAACAGTAAACAGCAGATAGTAGGTACTAAACAGTATACAGCAGATAGTAGGTACTAAACAGTAAACAGCAGATAGTAGATACTAAACAGTATACAGCAGATAGTAGATACTAAACAGTAAACAGCAGATAGTAGGTACTAAACAGTATACAGCAGATAGTAGGTACTAAACAGTATACAGCAGATAGTAGGTACTAAACAGTAAACAGCAGATAGTAGGTACTAAACAGTATACAGCAGATAGTAGATACTAAACAGTATACAGCAGATAGTAGGTACTAAACAGTATACAGCAGATAGTAGGTACTAAACAGTATACAGCAGATAGTAGATACTAAACAGTATACAGCAGATAGTAGGTACTAAACAGTATACAGCAGATAGTAGGTACTAAACAGTATACAGCAGATAGTAGGTACTAAACAGTAAACAGCAGATAGTAGGTACTAAACAGTATACAGCAGATAGTAGATACTAAACAGTATACAGCAGATAGTAGGTACTAAACAGTATACAGCAGATAGTAGGTACTAAACAGTATACAGCAGATAGTAGATACTAAACAGTATACAGCAGATAGTAGATACTAAACAGTATACAGCAGATAGTAGGTACTAAACAGTATACAGCAGATAGTAGGTACTAAACAGTAAACAGCAGATAGTAGGTACTAAACAGTAAACAGCAGATAGTAGATACTAACAGTATACAGCAGATAGTAGATACTAAACAGTATACAGCAGATAGTAGGTACTAAACAGTATACAGCAGATAGTAGGTACTAAACAGTATACAGCAGATAGTAGGTACTAAACAGTATACAGCAGATAGTAGATACTAAACAGTAAACAGCAGATAGTAGGTACTAAACAGTATACAGCAGATAGTAGGTACTAAACAGTATACAGCAGATAGTAGGTACTAAACAGTATACAGCAGATAGTAGATACTAAACAGTATACAGCAGATAGTAGGTACTAACAGTATACAGCAGATAGTAGGTACTAAACAGTATACAGCAGATAGTAGATACTAAACAGTAAACAGCAGATAGTAGATACTAAACAGTATACAGCAGATAGTAGATACTAAACAGTAAACAGCAGATAGTAGGTACTAAACAGTATACAGCAGATAATAGATACTAAACAGTATACAGCAGATAGTAGATACTAAACAGTATACAGCAGATAGTAGATACTAAACAGTATACAGCAGATAGTAGATACTAAACAGTATACAGCAGATAGTAGATACTAAACAGTATACAGCAGATAGTAGATACTAAACAGTAAACAGCAGATAGTAGATACTAAACAGTATACAGCAGATAGTAGATACTAAACAGTATACAGCAGATAGTAGGTACTGACTACTGACAGATTGAGTAGGTACTTGGCAATTCAGATACAGTCAGAGTGAGGAAAGGGCTTTAAATGGTTGTACTGAGAGTAAACCATTTAGTAACTGCAATGAGGCCATGGAAATTAGCCAGCTCAAAGAACCTAGTCACATCTCTTTGAAATCCTACTTGACAAGTCACAATGTGTTTCCCACATATAGACAATACCGATCTCGGCTCTTTCTCTGCATGTCATCCCCCACTCTCTCCTCCTTACACTTCCTGTCTCTCCCCAGCTGTCCTATCCAATCAAGGCAAAAGAAAAAGTATATTTTTTAAATATAAATATTTAATATATAAATATAAATATATAAATATATTTTAAAAAGTGTAAAGTCTTACAGGAAGAAGAATTATTCCCTACAAACTACACCGTTAAGGACACCAGCCTTTGCAAAGTACAGACCTGGATCAAGTCTGGTTTAAAGTCGCTATGAAGGGATCAGGTCTAGATTTGTGTTGACGGGCAAACTTCACATAAAGGGGATTTTTTTTTAACTGGATGTTTCTGTTATATTTATAACATTTCAAAGTTCGACAGCTGGAATGTTTCCGCTTGACAAACGACATGATGCTCTGCTAGCATTCAGCAGCATTCACCACACCCTCTGTAAAATGTTTGTAATAGTTTCAGACTCTTGTGCTTTTGTTGTTCCTTGACATCCTCATTGTCTTATAAATTCAGCGTGAGAAGACACCTCTGTGGTTGAACCTATTACTGCTGCAGAGAGCGATTGACTGACAGCTCAGTCTTTTGTTTGTGTTTTTAGCCTCCGTCTGTAATCTGTAAATGTCCTTTACCCATCAATCACTATCTGCACATTTTGCCATCCTTCAAAGACCTACCAAATTGACCTACGGGTACAAATAAAGTAACCTGAACTTGAACCTGAAGAAGCCTGGCCAGTAATTCAGAACACACAACTTGATTATTATGTTTCACCTTTAGTCTGAACCCTGTGATATTGTCTTATTTTATATCTGGTGCTCTTGTTATTCCTTAAATACTGACGACTGACTGTGAGCTTTGCCACGCATCAAAAAAACTAAGAATTGATTACAAGCATTTATGTATGAATAAATGAATGAATGAATAATAGAGTATTAATGTTGACGTGTGAGATAAAGACCCGGGACGATTAAAACACTGAATTAAAATAAACTTCTAAATCTAATTTAAAATTAAAGGACACATTTACCAATACAGAATTGAACTGAAAAGATGTTGCAAACGTTTGCATTATGTCTTATTATATCAAGACAATCACACAGAAGCCAACAAGATTCAACCCCAAATAAAAAAGTCAAGATCACTGGTGTGTTTTTATTTCTGTCTGGCTGGAACATGCACACAAACTGTACAAGACATCATCAAGTCTAACAGTGGTATAGCTTCTATTTAAGTTGGGAATAAAAATAATCTGTACCTGTTCATACAAAATGGATAACATGACTTTGCATGCAAACATGAAAGCAGGTGTTCAGAAGCAGATGGTCTTTGTCTCCCTCTGCTGGTTATCTTCAGCAGCACATTTGTTTTCAGCTCTTAGAAAAAGAGAGATGGGGGTGAAGAGCAGAACGACTGTACAAGTCAAACTCTGGATTTCTTGGCACAGGGGATCTCCTCATTTCCACATACGTGGAGATTGCTTGTGTTGCTCTGAAACACAGAAAAAAAGACACAGGGCCTGATTTGCCCCCTTCAACGATCGGGGGGGGGGGGGGGGGCATGGGACGATTTGAGGCTGGTCACAAACCAAGTTAGTTGACATGCTAACTGAGTACACACCAGACCAGTCCCTCAGATCTTCAAATAAAGGTCTCCTCATCGTACCCGAAATTAATTCAAGATCAGCTCATGGTGCTTTTAGTCATTATGGTCCTACTCTCTGGAATTCATTACCACGGGGAGATGCTGTTGAGTCGAACATCTGTCACAGAGTTGACATTCGCCGTGTGTTCACAGGTGATGGAGGCCGATCTGTCGGGGTTCACGGTCCGAGTCTGCGGCTGAATCACCTCATAACCTGAATAAAGACAACACATCAGCTCCTCGTTTAACTGCTTTCTTTATTTCAATTAATATAATTCTAATGGATTATTATACAAACAAATGAGGCATTGTCTTATTTAATCTATTTATTTTGACATATTCTCAGATTTCCTCTTCTCTGTGATTGTTTTAAATGTTCTATTGAAATGTTTCTGATTCCTGTGAAGTGCTTTGAATTACCTTGTTGAAATGTGCTTCATAAATAAACGTGCCTTGCCTCATGGATCTCAAAATGTAATCTAATAAGGTTTTCTGGTTTGACCCGCTGACGAAGCAGCGATTTAGTGTCTTGCCCAAGAACACATCGGGCATGTTGCCGCAGGAGCTAAGAATCGAGCCCCGACCATCTGGTTGACACACGGCCGACTCTCCCACTGAGCCACCGTTGCCCTGACTTGTGAGGAGAAATTACATTAACCACACATGTAACACACAAGTGTCCTGCTAAGCCAGTTCTGTCAGACTGTCCCATAGGCTCGGTATCTATCCTCTAGATGATGCCAAAGTCAGCTGTGTGTTACCCTACCTGCTCTACCTAAAAGCTTGTGATTTGACACGATAACAATGTGAGGTTAAAGAAAAAGGAGAGACACAAAGTGACCTTGGTTGTCGTAGTCACGGCCGACCCCTATCAGTACAGCTGTGACTGCTGTCAGGCTCGAGGAGTGAGCTCCCTGAAGTTCCATCACAGTGGGGATATCTCAACCTGCGTACATAAAACTGAAAGTGATTCCAAACAGCGCTCGTTGAGACGTTTCATTTGATAAGGAGGTGAATATTTGTTGTTGTCGTTGGTAAATATAGGATTTAAAAGAACTGTACAACCATAGATTATGACTCTTACCTTGGCTGAGGTGGAGTACGACGCTCAGATAAATGGAGAAGATGATGGAGCTGCAGGCCGTCATTTTCATCGTTTCTTACCCCAAAGCTTCAGAACTAAAAACACTCATCAACATCTATACACGAAACAGCTCAGTCTGACACTGAGCTGTTTATTAAACAGGAAGAAGGAATGTGGTTGCTGATCTAAACAGATTCTGTTTTTCTTCAGATTCAGATTCCATTCTTCTCTTTTTCTGAGGTTGGCTCTTTTCCTGTAACTAACATCTGTCATGCAACAGCAGCTCTTAAGTCTTTTCTAACCAACAAAAGCAAAACTTGAATCAAAGTTCTTCCTTTACAACTGGAAATCTTAGATATGTGTTTCTTTCTGCAGAGCTTCTGCAACTTAGAAGCACATCTTGACTTGACTGGTTTGACTTCAGTACCAGCAACAACTCTGAGCAGGCCTTTCTGACACCTACACACTGAAAAAATAAAACCTTAATATGTATGTGTATCCCCCTTTTGGCTGTCCCACCTGTTTTAAAATGTTGAAAAGAATGCAATGAGGGGCGGCTCTTTATCAGGAAAATCCTCCAGACCAGATCTTCACTAAAATCAGAAAGAAGAGTACAGAGAGGTTTATCTGTTCCAGCAGCCTGCTGCACCAGCTGAGTGTAAGTTGTGTCTTAAGTTCTGGTGTAAAGTCAACACTGGACTCTACATTGAAACCAGATAGGTTACTCTACATATCTACAGTAACCCTCACCCTAAACGAGATGCAGTGTCTTAAATGATTTCAAGGAGACGACCTTATGCGTTGCAAGAGTATTTATTGCATCATGAGCACTGAAGTCTGCAGAGTCCAGAACATCCTGTCATCCAACACAACGTCCTGTCATCAGGAGCAATTTGTACAACAGCCTTCATAGCTGTACTTTTACTTTCTTCTATCTTTAAAGGGATACTTCATGAAACATGAATCTGTATTGACATTGGGTCATTTATGTAGAAATGTGAAATACATTTTGAAGTTGGTTCCTTCTTGCCCGAGAAAAGACAGAAAGTGTCTTTTTGGCTCATGTGGATGAAAGACACCAAATCCCAGAATGCACAGCACCACAGGCCACTCCCACTAAGGTCCTCTATTTCGATCGTTACAGTTTCTCCAAAATATACAGTATAGCAGTAGAAATATAGAAATAAAAACATTTACAGACATATTTACTTCATAAATATGGGTAATCAACTGATTCACAGATTTCTTCCAGAATTGACGTGAATCGAGCAATATCGATGTTCTCCACACATTGATCACCTCTGATCCTGAAATTTGTGAAGAGGTATTAAAAGATGCAAAATTATATATACGGTTATTATTCAGTACATCCAAATTGACTTGTGTGTATTCATATCAGACTGCACTATGTCTGTTACATACCTTGAGGGCAAAATATGAGAAAATATGAGGAACTAGAGTTGTAGTTTCAGCCCGCTAACCACAACAGCTTCCAGTGACGCAAAAATCATCATTCTGCGTCACTGGAAGCTCCTTTACAGACTCAGAAATACAAAGATTTCACATCTCAGGGGAAAATGAGGGCGGGATGCACAACCATTCAAAAATACTACCAGGTTTCTAATGATACAAAGATTAATGCTAATGGGTGAAGTATCCCTTTAAAAGAGCCCTCACACATCACTTGATCTGTTTCTTACACAACAATAAGGTGGTCCGTTTCATTTGAGGTGGAGGCAGCCACTGAGAGAACCATTCAGTCTCACAGAGGAGATATTGAACTGTGGGTGCACAGGATTAATCCATGTGGAGAAAAGGGAGGAAATGATCCGGTATGTTTGAGATCTTGGTGTTTAATGTGTTTTGGGTTTAATTGTGCTTGTGTAAATGACAACGCAGCAACAGTCACAAAACGTGACAAGACTAATTATGTCACTTTATATGCACTTTGATTTGATTGAAGTTACTTTTATGGCTAAGTATTTACAACATGTCACAGAGCTGTTTTCATTACGTACCGTAAATGAGATCGTCAGCCAGCCAAGGGGACCAACTGACAGTCCCAGACCTCTATAATTACCACCACCACCACATGAGGGCGCTGTGGTCAAATAAATAAAAGGAGCCTTGCATAGATAGAGATGAAAGATACAACTTTCTATTAAATCTATATCTCAACGGAATAAGATCATAAGATAACTTTACAGGAAATTAAAGGAACACTGAGTGAACACAGCAATACATTTTGAACTTCAATTATCTACAATAACCCCGTCACACACACATCCCGCTCCATTCTGTCATGAAAAAGTTGTAAGATAAAAAACAATCACCGTTTTATCTGTTGAGTGAGGAGTAGTGTAAATTGTAAAAAGGGGCACTTAAATAATGAATAAATGTATAATACAGTAGATGTAAATGTAAATGTAATGTAGTAAATGTAGAGAATCAGACTTGTAGTGTTGCATCAAATAGCATCATTTGGAAATTCTCTGTCAGGGTCCAGTATGATGTCAGACCAGGAGACTGAGATCCTCAGGCAACGGGGTACTGTGGACTGGAATCAGCCCCTTGTTCATATGGATTTTACATGTGCTGATAAGTTGTTTTCAGATTGATGTTGTTAAATTAATTAAGTGCATCATATCTATAGTCTTGATAACTGCACACAGTGATAACTGAGTCAAGGTTCAGGCTATCTCACTAAACATGTAATTTACCTCTGGTTGTGGATGTTTTCTTCAGGAATGTAACTTCCCCTGTCAGTTCCTCACACAGCAAACATGAATCGAGCAATATCGATGTTCTCCACACGTTGATCACCTCTGATCCTGAAGTATGTGAAGAGGTATTAAAGAGGTCATATTCTGTCCTTTTTGGGGTTCATATATTTAATCTATGTTCCTACTTTTGTACGTTCACGATAGCTAAAGTTCTAAAAAAGTGTCTGTTTTCATGTACTGCTCCTCCTTGCTCCCTCTACGCTCTGAGTCCGTCAGCTGCACTCTGCTGAGCCCACACTGTTAGACCCCACGTGGGCCAAGTCTGCTCTGATTGGTCTGCTGATCCGCTCTGTCGTTATTGGTCAGTTGCTCAGCACGCTTCTCGGAAATTTCAACATGAGCTGCAGGGCCACAACGAGCCAATGGGCTTAGATCAGTGATCTCACACTGACACATTTTTATCGAGGGGGGCTAGAACCGAGCGTTACATGCAGCTAATGCTACAGCTAACAGGAGGACGTAGGAGAAGCTGTGTTTCCGCGGACTTTGAATTTTTGCACATAGATGTTCCTAAACATGCACAGGACATGAAAACACACTAAAGAGAATATACAACCAGAAGAAGAAGAATATGGGACCTTTAAAAGATGCAAAATTCTATATACAGTTATTATTCAGTACATCCAAATTGACTTGTGTGTGTGCATATCAGACTGCACTATGTCTGTTACCTGGAGGGCAAAGCGTTCTTATCACAGGAGGTCAGGAAGAAAGCGAGGCCAGTAGATGCCCTATGGCAGGTTCTAGGTACATGACCTGGACTAAGATCATAAAAGTACCACTTTAATAATACTAGGACTTCATTCTAAGCATAACTTCATTCAATAGTTTTACATGCAACCATAGAGAAATGATCCATAAACCCGTGCATAACTGTCACAAAATACTGTATAGAGAAATACAGCGAGAAAGGGATAAACCCTCTACCAGATCACTCAGCCAACATTAACACAGAAAAGACATTTTGTTGTGACTCTCAGGAGAGAGTGAGAGAGAGCATACACACCTGAGGGAGAGACACAAGTAATCAGTAAACAGGTTACAAAGTTACATATTACAACCAGCAGAGGGAGACAAAACAACACACAACCTAACAATGATGATATGTGTAGTATTTCTAAACTGTACTGCAGTTACACCTGGGACATAAATCAACATATTGAAGTAGACAGTAGCATACACATAACTTAAGTCCAAACTCACACTTCATCACACAGCAGTGCTTTGTGTGTTTCTTGCTTTGTGGTTCAGTTAAATTACAGCTGCAGGGATTAAAAAGAAGCACATGATGATTCAGCCCCGTGATTTCTTACAGAGTTGAGTCCAATCATTTCCTTTTCTTCTCTTTTTCTTTTTTTCCCCTGACACCGGAGCCCACTTCTTTCTTCCCTTTTCCTCCTCTGTTTTTTCTTCTCTCTGTCTCCAGTCTGTCATGGCATCCCCGCGGCTGGAGACTTTCTGCTGCCCTAACAGAGACGCAGCGTCTGAGTTTGTGGTCACCTTTCAGCCCACCTTGTTCGGGGCTCTGAGTCTGGGCAGCGCCAGTCTCAGCTTAATTTTCGCTATTTTACAAATTTTGCCAAAACGCAAAGGATACAGAAGACTGGGGCAATATCCTCTGCCCAGGCCTGCTTCTTCATCCCGGATCCTCCTCATCGTCAGCATATGTGACATACTAGGATGTGCAGGTAAGGAGATAACTTCGACTACTACTGATTTTGATTTACCCAGCACATGGAGACAACGTGGTGTTGCTCTTTGTAGGACGAATTACGCACGAAAATGTGTTGTTAACCCTTTATTGCCCTTTGGTCTGCTTGATAAAACTGAGAGAACACATAAAACATAACTTGTAGGAGTTTCTCACTAAATTGCGCAATTTGTACAACTGTCATTCGATGTGGATTACAAAATAAAAGATGGAGTAGATGGTGAGTAAAAGCATGACTCGTAACAACTGCAGACGTTTTATTTGACAGTCTGCACAGTTCTTAAATATTTCATCTATTTGAACTCTTTTTATCACTTTGCCTCTGTACTTGAGGATAAGGAGATTTTTTTTATCCCTGTAAACTAACAGCTTGAAACATTACAGTTGAAAACCACAACAACTTTTCATTTGCATTACAGAACTATGTTGGGAGCCCTGCTAGGTTGAAGAGTTTTTTTGGGGGTGGGAATGGAAACCGTCCTGGCTGGGGGGCAATTTGTACTGCAACCTAATCTAATGATTTAACACACTTAATAATTCCTCATGTAATCATTTATTTCAACTTTCACATCGCCTGCTTGTTTGACTTGGCTCCTCTTCATCAGCAGGTTCTGTCTTATTGGCTCATTAAAGGCCATGTGTTGTTTTTTACTCCTGCAGGCATCATTGTACGTTCATCTGTCTGGCTGGGCCTTCCAAACATCATTAAAGAAATCTCTGTAACAAACAACACTGATGTCTGGCCTGAGGTCTTCTGTGTGGGCAGTGCGGTATGTATGATCTCTCTCATACATAACCGCTCTCATAAAGCTTTACCTTTGTCCACAATAAGCCTTAAACTAAAGTCCAAGTACGGATTCATGCTTGACTGATGACCTGAAAATGTAACCAAACAGGAAAACAAACAAATCATTTTGTTAAAAGTAAATCTTCGATGATCCTTGAACATCCTGATTCCTCGGTTAAAAGTGATGATTTGTGTTGATGCATGACGAACACGCACAACAAATAACTTCACAACAACAACATTTTGTTATACAATAACATTTATTGTTCTTTTGACCTTTTGGTGAACAAATGCATCCATTTTGTGTGTTACAGCTGTGGATCCAGTTATTTTTCAGCGCTTCATTTTGGTGGACCTTTTGTTACGCTGTCGACGTCTTCCTAGTGGTGAAAACATCTGCAGGAATCAGGTCCATTGAACATCTTCTTTACAACAATAACTTTACACCTCCACATTCCTCCATGTGAACACAAAGCTTTAAGTTTTGAATCTGTCGTTTACAGTATCCGACATTTACTGTGGATTTAATGCTTCCTCTGTTACTACAGTCTTGAATTGGTTTAAATTTGGTTGTTAACTTTTGCTGCACCATTTGGTCTGACATTTCTTTATAATCAGATATTTAAGTCACAGTATGTTTCCCTCCCCCGGCTGTGTAGTGCATTTGTTCTTTGCACACAACAAAAGACACAGAGCTGCAGCGTGTGTTGTGAGCTCGGTCCCATGACTTGTTTCTTTCCCCTCTCAGCACCATTATCCTGTACCACATGATCACGTGGGGTCTGGCTGTGCTGCTGTGTGTTGAAGGAGTGGCCATGCTCTACTACCCGTCCATCTCTGAGTAAGAGACACCACCCCGCATCTTTTAGCATTTTGCTGGTCTTGTCAGGAGATTGAGAAGATGACAGAACTGTGTTTCATATTGTGATTTCAAACGCTGAATTATTTGTGGTTGTGTGTTTTTTCTGCAGTTGTGAAAAAGGCCTCGAGCACGCCATCCCTCATTACGTCACCACGTACGCCCCGATGATGCTCGTCCTCATAGCCAATCCTATCTTCTTTAACCGGACCATTTCTGCAGGTCATCCCCCCCCCCCCCGTGAAATGATCTGTGACAGATAGATGTGAGCAATAACAACCTCTCCTCTCATCCTTTAACTCTAGTTACATCTTTACTGAAAGGACGACAAGGAATCTACACAGAAAACGAGAGGCGGCTAGCCAACGAGATCACCATACGCTTCTTTAAAATAATGCTGGTGTTCTTCATTTGGTAAGTTTCCATTCTCAAAGACAGACGTCTGAAGAGTCATTTCATATTTGGGAAGCACCTTCAATTTAATTAATTTTGTTCAGGAGCTACATGAGAAGATTCATACCGCTGTACATAAAAAAATCATTGCAACCAGCAGCTAGTTAGCTTAGCTGAAGACTGGAAACGGCCTATAGCTAATTAAGGCAAGGCAAGTTTATTTATGTCGCACATTTCAACAACAAGGCGATTCAAAGTGCTTCACACAAGACATCAAAAGCATCATGACAGAGGAAAGAAAAGAAACATTAAAATAGAACATTAAAAAATCACTGGAATTATTAAATCTGAAAATATGTTGAAATAAAAATAATTCAAATGAAATTAATTAAAAAAATTAAAGTAAAAATATTAAAAGAGTTAAAAGTTACAGAGCAGATTTAAAGTTTAAAACCTTATTAAAATTTTGAGAGGCAGCTGTAAACAATTAAATGTAGGATACGATCTTATTCATGTCTCATCTATGTCTCCTAGACAAACATGTGCACTAGTTATGACAGATTTTAAAGACACATGAACATGGTTTTGTCTCAAAGATTTTCTTATATTTCTTGAAGTCGTCTCTTTCCAGGATCTATGCTCACTCAATAAAACAGTGACTTCTCGAAGTTGTCAGAAAAATTAAGATTCAGTCTACAATCCATGTTCTTTGAATAGTCTTAAGGTTTTCTCATTCCGAGATCTCAGCTGAGAAAAAGACGAGATAAGTGAGAGATGAGTTCAAGTTCTTTAAATTTGTCTTACATGTGTCTCTTTTTAAAAAAAAAAATCTCACATCTATGAATGAGACAAGTGTGAGTCTTAAATTAATCTCAATAAAACCCCAGGTCTACGTCTTATCAGATACATCTTATCACCACTTTGACATAATAAGACTAAGAGGATTCATTTATGGGATACACAAGATAAATACATATTTATCTCACAGAACTTAAAGTTTTCACACACAATTCCTTTTATGCATAAAACCCTTAGACCCCTTAATCAACAGAAAGGTTATTGCTTGCTTACTTTTTACGCAGAAATTATAAAACATGTATTTATTTAAAGTCTATCAGTGTATTAATGTTGCTTCTTTTTGTTGTTGTTTACAGTTATTAAATTAAAAACCTCGTTCTGGGCGATCACAAAATCAACTGAATAAACTGCCAAAAAAAACTGAAACTTTCAGTGGTTCTCCATTTTTCATCTATTTTTTATAATCTTCCAACATTGATTGAAGTTGTGGAGCCTGTAGCTTGATGTCTAACAGAGCGATACAGATGAGACCATTTATAAAGAAAAATAAGATCTCCAATAAGGATCGTTTATTTCTTATATTGGTCGAATGAAAATCTCTTGAGACAAAAATAAGACAAAGATGAGATCTCTCTCTTATTGCTTTAATGGTTTACTTTGTCTTATAGATGTTTTGTCTCTTTTGTCTGTTTAATCAAATACTAATTACACACAATATGAAAAAAGAGTGATTTTTTTTGGTTTTATTTCGACTAGAGCGAGCAATAGATTTTAAGCTCTGGGACGGGAAAGGAATAGTTTGGCTCTGACAAAAGTAAATTGTTTCTACAGCACACTGATAATCATTGTAATTATTTTTTCATTATTATCTGGTGTTAAAACGTGATTTTTTTTCTGCTACGTGCAGAACAATCAATAATAATTAGTTCCACCTTAATGACTGCAGAACTACAATAATAAAAGGTTGGACAAACAAAAACTAAACATGAGAGGCAGTTACAAGTATATTTATGTATTTCTGATTTGTATCTTCTTAACTACAAAACATGCATTTTGTTTCTGTTATAAAACTTTTCATTGTAATGTAGTTTCCATTTGCTGTGAAGTTCAAGAAATCTGCAAAAATAAATAGAAAAATGTTAAAATATAAAGATAAAGATAAACTTTATTGATCCCTGTGGGGGAAATGCGTTACAGCAGCTCAAGAAAACAGGAGACAGGAAATAATTATTAAAAATAAAAATAGAAGTTAAAAATCAAACATATTTACAACAGTTAAATAAAAAAATACAATAATGGAAAATGACACAGTAACTACACTGGAAAGAGTTATTGTTATTAAAAACACACACAGTGTGTAGCATGAGGTGGTGATGCTGTTAAACAGTCTGATTAAACAGTGTGACTGCAGATGGGATGAACGACCTGCAGTAGCGCTCTGTCTTGCAGGGTGGGTGTCTGTATATAGAATACATTCAACCGTCACCAAAGTGTTAAAAGTATTATATGTATAGTAACAGAATTGTGCACTGCCTTTGAATCAAACCCAGGTCCACTACCACTACACTAGCAGTGCTGGTAATCAGGTTTTTTCCAAACATGTTTTTCACAAATTTATATTTTGATATCGTATGTATGCATCAACCTTCTGTACACTTAAACACAAGGTTGAGTTATTGATGCTCAGCAGTTTGGTTGAAAAAGGATTCATTGTGACGTGTAATTTGACATCAATGAACACAAATGAACGAAAGCATTCCCCATAAAATTACTATTTTCCAACAAAGCCGTTTGGAGGTTTTACTTTTTCCACACTCACTCGTGCTGTGATGTAATTTTGCAGTAATGTGACTCTCACAAGGCAAACTCATGAAAACTTGTATGCGCTGATTCTCGATAGAGGTCAATGAATGAACGATTGTTTTCCACAGCTCGATCAAGTTCATGAGACATGAGTTTCATGTTACTCACATCTTGCTTTCTTTTCTTCTCTGTGGTGAAAACATGTGCTCTTTTTAAGCCTCGTTGTTTTCCTGACTTTTTAGCTGGGTTCCAAACATCATCAACGAGTGCCTCCTCTTCTACCTGGAAGTGCAAACAGACATCAATGACAACAGGTTCAGGAATATAAGAAACGCAGCCCTCATTACATGGTTTATTATGGTGAGTTAAAAACAATGCAAACATAATGTTCAAGTTTTATCAGAGTCAAAAAATGTAAACTTCTTCATTTTAACCCGTCAAGCACAAAAACCCAGAGCTCTGTTAGTCTTGTGTTTTGTTGTTGTTGTTCTTGTCTGTTACTTTCTAATTCTTTGTTTCTGCAATGTTCAGCACTTTGGATCGACTATGTTGTGTTTAAAGTGCTTTATAAATAAAGTTGAGTTGAGAATGTTCCCTCTTCCAGGGGATCCTGAACCCCATGCAAGCTTTCCTCAACACGCTGGCTTTCCACGGCTGGACGGGCTTCGATGTGGACCTGAGCCTGCAGAGGAGGAGGGAGCTCGCCTGGGACTCGGTTTCTACTTCAGCTCCTAACGCAGCGGGCCATAACCCCATGGTGGGAACCACTCTGCTCTACCAGAGTCACATCCAGGAAGCCAAGAAAAGCCTGTTGGGTAACGGACAGCACAACTCCGACGCCATCAGCGTCCTCTCAGAAGGTAATCCGGCTCTCAGTGGCAGTGACGGCTCGCCTGTTTATCAGGGCTGGTGAAGCTCTAAAGCTGAAACTAAACTTATCACACTGGAGTGCATCTTGAAACTATTATAGAATAACATAGCCGGGAAAATGCTCCAACTGTCCAACGACATTTTTGTTTGTAGTCGAGATGTTTGTTTTTTTTGTTGATAAAAAGACAAAGGTGCCAAAGCTCTGAAGACATCGACCTGCACCAAGTTAAAGCTCGCTGTGATTAGTCTCATTTAAAAATAAATACTTTTTCTAACTGGTAATGATGCATATGATGTTAGGTAACATCTTGCAGAATTATGTGATTGGATGCCGTGTTGAATACCACATAATTGTGAAATTGCACCACACAAAATGTTTTCTTTGTTAATAACAAATTCAGGTCCAAACCCACAGTGGCACGGCAGGTTTTTTTTATATTGAATGTCTGACCTCATTGGTTGAAGCTTCAGCTTGGGTACCAATAAACCATTTCCATTTTTGTGTTTCATTTCTGATAGGTTAACTCTCACGATGAACGAGGTCAAATAGTTCAGTAATAGTCATCACGCTTTAACTCATGCAGTCTAATACCAAAGTCACTAAATAATTATAAAGTGTAGCTACTGAATTCATGGTTAAACTTAGATGCCATTTGGACTTTTTTATTGTGTTGTATTAAACTCAACAGTGTTCCTGATATATTGCTAGAAGACATTTTGGGAACATGTTTCAGTCAAATGTACAATCGATTGCAGGAATCTTGTAGGAGACATTTTCAGTGCAGATTGAACTGATGTACATGTTGGTTGTTTTTTTTCACAGCATGCATTTTGACAAAGGAAATGAGGCAAAGTAAAGATAAAATAAATATTCATATTTATGGCAGCCCAATTCCATTCAGATCATAGTGGTCACACTGTCCTTACCTGAGAAACATCAAAACTGCTGCATTGAAAACTATTTTATTTACCATTAAATGTATTTTGGGATGGTTTTGTAAAACATTTGAGATCTTTTTTTTTTTAATGTGCATTATGAAGATCATGTACAAAAGGCTATAATTCAGTTTTTTCTGTAACCATTCAGTGTTTCTGAAATGACAAGTTTTTAAAAAATAAAGTAAATTCATTTATCTCATTATATTCATTTTCATTTATCTTTATAGCCTTCACACTACTTTTGGTCGAATGCAGGTAAAGATTTTTTTAAAATACGGCTCGCTTTTAAAATGCACTAGATTAAACAAGTCCCATTATAGACTGCATTTGCAAATGTGTACTTAAATTCCCAAAATACATTTTATCATTGCACATATGTAAGATATATATATCTACAGTTTGAACATGGCAATGGTGTCGAGTAATCTACCCCTATTTTGTCTTGCTAGGTTCAGAGTCTAGTACAGTTGAAATCCACATTTCCGGCGAGCTGCGAGACTATGAGGATGTAGACGCAGACGGAGAATCCCTGGAGAACTCTGTGAAGCACTAGCTGAGGGCGATCAACAGCATGCCTCCCTCTACTTCTCCAGTGTTGTCATGTTTAGTTTCTTCTGTGTCAGATTGTCTCCTCGTAGCCTCTTGCTGCCCTGTTGTGAGATCCCCTGACATTAATCGGTCATGAGATCTCGTTAGCTGCTAAGACAGAATCAGTGTAATTCTTCATTCAAAGCATTTTATTTCTTAAGCTTTTTTAAATCCGTCTCCGCTGGAGTACAGTGAAGTGTTAGATTCAACAGCCATCATCAGTGGACAGAACAAATGGAACATTTCCTCATGAAGAACTCACAGGCTGAAGTGTTTGAAGACCCCACCTGCAGATTCACTGTTAGAAATATGCACTACTGCTTTGTCACCATCATGAAGCTCTGAATGCACAACAGAAGCTAATAAGCTCATCAGTGTTTTTTTAAGTTTCTGTATCGCCAACAGCCCATGTTGTATTTTGCACATTTATTTTATACGATATTAAACGTCTAAAATGTTTCTTAAAAGTTTTGTTGTTGACACTTTATTATTGTTTTTTTCCGAGTTGCTGGGTCTCCACAATGACCTTTATCCCCCCCCCCAATTCTCAAACTACGGTAAACGACTCCTGAGTGAAGAAAAACACAGACTGCATGGTATCTGATATCAAAATAGAGTGATTTATTTGAGACACTGAATGACTCCAACGTTTTGTCTTGGAAACAAGTGACCGAACCCTGAACAAGAGAGAGTAGCTGTCACAGCACTTCTTCCATACTGAGCCCCTCAGCATGCCAAAAAACGGCCAACAAACCCCCCCCAGCCCAATTCTCAGTCTGACACAGACAATAATGGCTCTCGAATGAAGAAGTCAGAAAAAACACAATTAATCACCCATCAACATCCAAATGTGACATTAAAAAAAAAGAGGGGGGGGGGGGGGGGAGAGACAAAAATAAAACATTGGCCCTTCACTTTCAGCTAAATCTGAACATGTACTAAATCCACTGTTTCAAAAAAAGTGCACTTCACGTTGCTTCAGCAGAAGTCGACTGAAAAGGAAAGGGAACCAAAAAAAAAAAATCAAAGCCGTGGAGAGTTCATTTCAAATCTTCACCACGAGATCACAGTAAGCAGAGGAAGCTCAGCCAATAACACGACACAGGCATTTTGAATTTGTGACCAGATCTGATCAGCTGGCACCGCACGACAGGGCTTAAGACCAAAACATCGCCCTTTTTTTCTTTTTAAGATCTGGACTTTTGTTTGATCCAAATATTCAGGAGACTGTTCAGAGAGTCATAATCCACAGAGGTTAAAGCTGGTTTTGTTTCACTTCTCTGTTAAGTTGAAGCAGAAGGACTTTACGACTCCCACATTATTTAACCTGCTCACTTCTGAATGCTGATAATGATGAGGTGCACATTTCTTCCATTTTTCAGGGATCAAATGTAAAAAAAAGCAAAGTTACCCAACACATCAAAGCATCTTGTGACTCACAGAAAACAACAACAGAAAGCTTTTGTGTGATTGGCCGAGTTGAAATGACTGAATTAAAAGAAGCTGATGAGACATGCACTTGGTTTAAAAAGCGTTCTTGTCCATGTTATCAGTAAAGATGTGACAGCTCTAGTCATTAATGAGCCCCTACAGGATTACCATAAAGTGTACTGTATATAAACATATACACAGTATATAAGTCTGTGTATCTAATTTACATTTCTTTACATTCTTAAAATTTACATCCAAAAAGAAGGGAGAAAATTCTCTTTGTAAACTCCTCACATCGTTTCTGTAATCTCAGGTGACCTAGGCGGTTCAGTTTGGGAGCTCTGTGTCTTGGCAGGTTTTTCCTCGAGTTGACCTGATGTGAAACTACGTCTCAGCGGAACATTCAACTTTCACTTTCAAAAAGTCCGTTTGTGGAAAATAGATGTAAAAAAACAAACTAGAAGTACTCTTGAATCCACTGAGAAGAAGAAGCCGGTTAGCAGACAGTACTAGTGCTTCAGTGTTGATGTTACTCTGCATCACTTCCTCCAAGTTCATTTACTTGAACATGAAATAACATTTTCTCAGAGGAATTTAAAAACCACAGCCTTTCTTTTAAATCTTCTTGCCTTCCACCTGTCTCAGCACTTCTCTCTCTTCATATAAAACTCGTGTTTGCGTTTCCACCCTTACAACCCGATAACAGCTGTACCGGGGCCCGGAGGGATCACAGCACGTCATCGTTAGAAACCTTCTAAAACATGGATGCACCCAGGGAGACGGATTCAGTCCAGTCTTGGGGATCTCTGAACTGATTTGAGGTGTTTCATAAAACACACATCAGCAGTCTGTAAAGGTGCACTGAAGGTAGATGTTGTCTGCACCTCCTCAGAAGCTGCTGCAGTGTCACTCCGGTGAGTTCTTCAGTTTCACTCCACAGCTCTCTTTGTCTCTTTGAGCAGTGACAGTTTGTTTGCTGATGGCAGAAGAAGGCAATTTGCTGCACATTCAAGGATACATCATCAAAGTCTCAAGGCGGCTATTTTCGGAGATCAAGAACACAAACCTGGAAGGAGGATTAGGTAACATTATTAATACATCTCAACAAACATGTAGTGTGCTGTTTTCAAAGTACATGTCATATGTGTTAGCTAATGTTATTCACAACATGCAACAAAAATAAATAAATACATTTTAAAGTCTTTATATGTGATGTTTTGATCCAGCAGATGTCGCCCTTGAGCACCAGCATGAAACCAAAACAACTCGCGCTGCATTGTTGTGTTAGCATGCTAATGCTAGTGATCTTTATTCTGCTCGTATCTTCACACTGCATGTAAATTTACCTGAAATGAGCGTGATCTAGAAACACAGTTAAGCAGTGAGTACAGTATGTTATTCTTCTTTTCTCTAGTCCCTCAATTAAACAACTTTTATACACGAGGGGAGGAGTCAGCCGGCCGTCCTGACGATGTAAACAAAGTGAAGATAGGACTCTGAAAACTCTGAAAACATCACAGACAGTGGGACTCGGGTGTTACACCCATTGTAGACAGTCATGACTCACAGAGTTATTTTCAGAGGAGATACTTGATTTCACATATAAAGACTTTAAAAAGTTCTTCATGAAAATGCTTACCGAGCCGTCTGATGCGCTGGCACCGACTTTGTCTCCAGTGCTGTTCCAGCAAACCTCAAAAATCCCCCCCGTGCCCCTGTAGCTGTGCACCAAGGCTCCAGTCTGAAACAACAGTGAAACTTGTCAATGACTCTCTTTAACTTCTGCTTTTTTACAAAGAATCTTCTCTGCTGTCTGTTTGAATAGAAAGCTTACCGTGGTGTTCCAGATGTGGACACACTTGTCAAAGGAGCCGCTGGCCAGGTGGTTACCGTCCGGGCTGAAGGCCACGCTGTACACGGGTTCCTGGTGCTTAGTGAGCGTGTGAATGCAGACCCCCCGCTCGACATCCCAAAGCCGAACTGTCGAGTCGAAAGAGGCGCTGTGTGGAAAAAAAGCAGTGTACCGAATCAGACAAGAGAGCAGCTTTAGCTTTTCTTTATCAGAATCAACTTTGTAAATGTAAAGTCTCTTATGCATGGATAACAAAGTAAGTCACAAAATGACTGAATATGCTACTTTGTGAAATACCTGTAAGATATATTTATGATGCAGTGAATTAATAAAGAAAGGACTGAAACAGAAACGAATCAGACAATAACACATCATCGTCATTCAGGAAACTTAACATCTCGTCCTGAGCAAATGTCACTTTCAAAACGTTATAGTAAACATCTTTGAAACAGCTTTAAAAACTGCTTTCTTTAGCAGTTTCATGACGTGCACCGAGATCACAGCTGACACACTACACCGTCTGTGGTAGAGGTATGCATGAACATAAAGGTCAAAGGTCAAAGCAGAGGTCCACTAACAGTAACTGGTACTGGGATTAAGTCTGGATTAGCCTCAGATAGCGCACACACACACACGCACGCACGCACGCACGCACGCACACACTCAGACAGCACACGCACGCACGCACGCACGCACGCACGCACGCACGCACGCACGCACGCACGCACGCACGCACGCACGCACGCACACACAGTTTGATCTGTGCACAGATTTTAATGTTGTTATGTGTGAGAGGTTTCCCACCTGGCCAGCATGATGTTGGAGTTGGGGTTGTTTGTGCCCGGGCCTGTGGGGCTCCATTTAATGGTGTAGATTTCTTTACTATGAGCCTGGAGATCATGGACACAAGACTCCTGCTTCATACTCCAAATCTGTGTGTGAACAGGAAACAGTCAATGGATTAAAACTTCTCGTCCTGATGGTCTGATGGTCTGATGGTCTGATGTCTGATGGTCTGATGGTCTGATGGTCTGATGGTCTGATGGTCTGATGGTCTGATGGTCTGATGTCTGATGGTCTGATGGTCTGATGGTCTGATGGTCTGATGGTCTGATGGTCTGATGTCTGATGGTCTGATGGTCTGATGGTCTGATGGTCTGATGGTCTGATGTCTGAGCTCTACGTGTGAGGAGCAGTGTTACCTTTAAGGTCATGTCGTCTGAGCAGGAGGCCAGCAGCATGCCCGATGGATCCCACTTAATGGCGTTAACTTCATTCTGTAAAACGTAAAACTGGTTAGCCTGAAGGGCGAGGGATCAAGCCTGGGGGGTTACGATGAGAGGCGTGTTTACCGTGTGTCCCTGGAAGGTCTTCAGAGGCCGGTCGCTGCCAAGCCGACACACGTGGATACACATGTCTGTGCTGCAGGAGGCGAAGGTCGTGTTGTTCTGCCAGTCCACATCCAGGGCTGGAGCTGTGGAGACATTAAATATGAAGATCCACGTTCATTAACCCTCATGCATCACTATGGACATTTTTGTCCATTTGGTCAAATGTCTCCTCTTCATCTGGTCATCATTTTGTCTGTTAGTGCATATGGAACACATTTCAAAGTCTCTCTCTTGACACATTTTGAAATGCACATTTTATTTGTTTTAATAGCTCAATAGAAAACTGAAACATGTTTACGACCCTCTGAAGTCACTGAGGACAAAAATGTCCACTTACAAAAAACTGATATAAAAATAGAACAGATTGATTTTTTTTCTACTTTTTTCTGCATAAATCTCTTAAACAACTTCAGCCCTGCTCAAAACTACCAAACATTCAATCATTATCAGGAATTTAACCCTTTAAATGCCAGTTTGATTACATGATTCTGGCATTTAAAGGGTTAAATTCCTGGCGTGGCCTTCAGCAGAACAAAAATATCAATCTGTTCTATTTTTATATCAGTTTTTTGGAAGTGGACATTTTTGTCTTTAGTGACTTTAAGAGGGTCGTAAATTAAACTGATGCCTGAGGGTTAAGCCCACCGAGCAACCACAATGTAGCAGAACACATTAAAGCACACCGTTCATTATCTCAACTGAAAAGCCTTTTTTGTTCTAGATACAGTCGCCCTGATTTACCTGAGTGGAAGGGAAACTGCTGCTTGGCCTCTCCTGTATGAGCGTCCCAAATGATTGTCGTCTGGAAAAAAAAAACATAAGGTATTACAAACCATGAGTGGTACACTTCTGAATGCAACAATTACAGTAAAATAAAAGAGTTAATGCTACTTCAGGATCATTCTGAAGAACAGCGGGGGCTTCAAATAAAACCTCCAGCATCCTGCCAAATAACCAATAAAAAGAGACGACGCTAGAGTAGTGCCCTGAATACATGTCTCTGTAAGATGAATTATTATTAAATGGTATTTGGCTGTTGATACAGTCATGTGTTCCAAGAATCCTTCACAATAAAACATCGTCTTTTCTGTTCACTGTAGCAGAAAAACATTTTGGGTGTAAATGTAGATTATGTGAAGTTTTACTTTATATCAAAGAACATGTTACATATCTATCATATAATTAAAGGTTCCTCTGTTGTCTGTCTTGAGTTTATGCTTTATATATTTATTTAGTTTGTGGTTACTAAATGATGTTTAAAAGGATTGATGCCCTAGTAGAGGGAAACAAGAGAAAGCTGAGGACATGGTTATTTAAAGACAGAAATCCATGGTCAGAGGCCTTAATGACATACCTTATCTACACCAGCACTGAGAATTGAGTTCCCCTTCTTGTTCCACTTGAGTGCAAATATGGGTCCTTTGTGCTGCCCCAAGGTGCTCGCCAGATTTCCTAATGAATAAAGCCATATCCAGTTCTGTTAGAAAAATGTCAAGGGAACAGATTAAACTGATTTGAGCTGATCTGTCTTCTGTCCTGACTGCTGATTTACAACTGTTCTAACTGTTCAATCAAACACGCTCTGATGTTCTGTTCCCGCTGAGGGTCGTCCATTATGCAGACGCGTGTTGCATTTAAAGCTGAACGTTAAAGTCTTTATATGTGAAATCAAGTATAACCTCTGAAAATAACTCTGTGAGTCATGACTGTCTACAATGGGTGTAACACCCGAGTCCCACTGTCTGTGATGTTTTCAGAGTCCTATCTTCACTTTGTTTACATCGCCCGGACGGCCGGCTGACTCCTCCCCTCGTGTATAAAAGTTGTTTAATTGAGGGACTAGAGAAAAGAAGAATAACATACTGTACTCACTGCTTAACTGTGTTTCTAGATCACGCTCATTTCAGGTAAATTTACATGCAGTGTGAAGATACGAGCATAATAAAGATCGCTAGCATTAGCATGCTAACACAACAATGCAGCGCGAGTTGTTTTGGTTTCATGCTGGAGCTCAAGGGCGACATCTGCTGGATCAAAACATCACATATAAAGACTTTAATTCAAAATGTGAAAATCAGTTATGAATGATTAAAAATCAGATGAACTAACATCAGCATCTTAAAAGAATTAAAGAAAAGTGTTTCAGATTTAGCATCAGTACCAAACAAGGAAACAACTTTAGTGCTATAATGATGAAGGACATACCGTCCTTTGTCCATATCCTGGCAAATCCGTCATAGGAGCCTGTTGCTAGGAGAGTCCCGTCGCTCTGTTGGGTTTGAAATGACAGATCTGTTACTTCACCATCATAAGATTCTGTTTGTTAAGAGCAGAAGAAGAAAGAGTGAACATACGTTCCAGTCCAGTGAAGTGACGTCCTTGTTGCTGGGGACGTCCTGACCTCCTTCTCGGATACAGTGGCGCAGAACCAGCTGGGTGGAATTGGAGTTATTATTCTCGTTCAGGTTCCAGATCCTGGCGGTGGAGTCCCCCGAGCTGAACATAACGCCAACACAACAGGGGGGGGAATAGATATTTTGGATTACAATGAGTCAGTGATGAACTTTATGTATCTAACAAAACAAGGCGAGTTTATGTATGTCGCACATTTCAACAAAACGACAGCAATTCAAAGTGTTTCACACAAGACATGAAAAGCATCATGACAGAGGAAAGAAAAGAAACATTAAAATAGAACATTTAAAAATCAGTGAAATTATTAAATCTGAAAATATGTTCAAATAAAAATAATTCAAATGAAATTAATTGAAAAAAAAAAAGTAAAAATATAAAAAGAGTTAAAAGTTACAGTGCAGAGTTAAAATCTTATTAAAGCTGTTTAATGAAAGGCAGCTGTAAACAGGTGAGTCTTCAACCTGGATTTAAAAGAGCTGAGAGTTTCAGCAGACCTGCAGTTTTCTGGGAGTTTGTTCCAGATATAAGGAGCATAGAAACTGAACGCTGCTTCTCTGTGTTTGGTTCTGACTCTGGGGACAGAGAGCAGACCTGTCCCAGACCACCTGAGCGGTCTGGATGGTTCAGAATTAATCAGGAGGTCACTCATGTATTTTGGCCCTAAACCTTGAAGCGCTTTATAAACCAGCAGCAGGATTTTAAAGTCTATTCTCTGACAGACTGGGAGCCGGTGTAAAGACCTCAGAACTGGACTGATGTGATCCATTTTCTTGGTCTTGGTGAGGACTCTAGCTGCAGCGTTCTGGATCAGCTGCAGTTGTAAAGACACAACAGCGTGCAGACAGTGAATCCAGCATGAGTAAAGATCTCTCACCCTGAGGCCAGCAGATCACTGACGGGGTTCCAGGCACAGATGAACACTTCAGACTCGTGGCCTCGGAGCACGGTGGCGTTACTCGCTGGTATCTCCACGTCTCCATCCATCTCCATCGGCTCACTGTGGTTATCTGAGAGCGGACACACACACACACACAGATACACACACACACACACACAGATACACATTTAATAATCGAAGCATTAACACATGCATCCAAACACAGAAATGCCAGAAAGCTTGGAAGTGGAATAAATCAATTGCTGTCAACTGCAAGTGAATCATAATTGTTATTAATTTAGAAGTATGCAGGAGCTAGCTTATCTTTCACCAGCAGATATGAACAAAAACTCTATCCATCTGAAGGTACTGACCCCCTTGTTGTTTACATATCGATGAATGAATATCATGATGTAACTCACTCATGTTGTGGGTGCCGTTCTCCTCCCCGTTGAAGGTGGCTTCTCCATTTTTTGGTGCGTTGGTCTGGTGTCCGGAGGTCGAGGCCAACATGGCGCAGGCCGCCTGCTGCTGGGCTAACTTGTCTCTGAAGGCCTGCTGCCGTGTCTGCACCACGTCCGGCATCACCGCGTCGATGAGAGACAGCGACTCGATTGGCCGACCATCAAAGACTGTACCGTCCTGCAGAGGGCGGTAGTAGGTAACATGAGGCCATGTGACTTGTACAGTAATATCTGACATGTTTATAGATGATCATCGGGTGGGTAAGGCCGTGTCCCTTCCCTCACCTCATTGATGCTGATTTCTGCCTCCACATACTGAAGCCCTTTCTGCAGGATGGAGATGAGGGCTGCAGGGGGCACTAGTGTTCCATTGATGTTACTCTGGCTGATGTGGCTCTCGATGCCAAAGGTGAATGCTGAGTGAGAGAAACCTGAAAACAAACAGCATTCACATTCATTAACAGGAGAGCGCCAAGCACAAGAAGTCCACAAACACAACAACAAACATTTAGAGGAAAGTCTTCCTCCAATCCGAGCTCACAGTAATCAAATACAGAAACACTACTGCATAACGATTGTGACATTTGAGGGTAGAGTAAAGCTTGCCAAAGGCGGTGTTCATCCGTCTTGGCAACTAGTACCATGCACTCATCCAGAAGGCTTCATGAACAGTCTCATGAATAAAAAAAGAGGAGCTTAGACTTTATTAATGGATCAAAAAAGTTGCGTCAGTGTATCCACTTTAGAAAGCATGAGTAGTCGTGTTATTCCCGTACAGAATAATCTAATATATATATATAACTTTATACACTGTGAGCAAGCAGTTTGACCATTCATAAAATAAATAAAAGGCGCATGTTAAGTAATAGTCTTGTTAAAAGGGATTGTGTAAGCATAATAAATCAATTCTTCTACTAAATGGACACTGAAACAAATACCCCCAATTAATGTATTAAGTACACATTAACACTGTAAGTGTGTTGACAACCCTAACCTGATTCTTGGAGATATCTGTAGACCAAGAAGTTGACTTCGTCACTGGTTATACTCATCGTAGCCTGATGAAAGAGAAGAGGGATGTTGGAAGGCTGGGCTCACTCCTGAAAGACAAAATCAATAATTGGAGAAAAATATTTAGTCGTGTTTCACAGCAAGTGTGAAATAACATGTTAAAGACTTTATATGTGATGTTTTGATCCAGCAGATGTCGCCCTTGAGCACCAGCATGAAACCAAAACAACTTGCGCTGCATTGTTGTGTTAGCATGCTAATGCTAGCGATCTTTATTGTGCTCGTATCTTCACACTGCATGTAAATTTACCTGAAATGAGCGTGATCTAGAAACACAGTTAAGCAGTGAGTACAGTATGTTATTCTTCTTTGCTCTAGTCCCTCAATTAAACAACTTTTATACACGAGGGGAGGAGTCAGCCGGTCGTCCGGGCGATGTAAACAAAGTGAAGATAGGACTCTGAAAACTCTGAAAACATCACAGACAGTGGGACTCGGGTGTTACACCCATTGTAGACAGTCATGACTCACAGAGTTATTTTCAGAGGAGATACTTGATTTATATATTTAAGTGTGAACAATCACATAGAAAGACTTTAATCATATCCAATAAACATTATTTAAACTTTAAATATTTAAAGTCTGCTGGTATCCTTGTTGTTGTGTTAGAACATCTCGCTCTGTTAGTCAACGCTCAGATTCATCTTTCCTCATTGCATGATTTCCTCCTTTGACATCGTCGATGGCCGGCTCATCCATGTTTAGCACTGAATGTAACTACCTCCAGCCTCTCCTCCCCGTCTTAATGAGAGTGTCTATATCTATTTGGCTTCCACAGAGATCCAAATGGTGCTTCCCATTAGTGACCCGGCCAGCCATCTTGATGGAAAGCAGCCTGATAAAGCAGTAAAGATATTAAGAGCCTGTCTAGTGAATTACAGAAGAGAGCGAGAAGCGACTTATTCCCAGCCTGACCTTCCCTTCTTTCTGTACTTATTCTCAACAAATAGAGCTGTTTACCAGAGCTCGTGGTAACATTTCAATTTAGAAAACTGAGAGGAGAGGAAACGAAGAGGCAATTATGTTTTTTTAAATTCCATCTTGTATTTGTCCTCAGGCTGATGAACAACGCAATAATACTGTGGTGTTCATCACTTCACAAGGGCAAGGTAAACATCTCTCTCTCTCTCTCTCTCTCTCTCTCTCTCTCTCTCTCTCTCTCTCTCTCTCTCTCTCTCTCTCTCTCTCTCTCTCTCTCTCTCTCTCTCTCTCTCTCTCTCTCTCTCTCTCTCTCTCTCTCTCTCTCTCTCTCTCTCTCTCTCTCTCTCTCTCTCTCTCTCTCTCTCTCTCTCTCTCTCTCTCTCTCTCTCTCTCTCTCTCTCTCTCTCTCTCTCTCTCTCTCTCTCTCTCTCTCTCTCTCTCTCTCTCTCTCTCTCTCTCTCTCTCTCTCTCTCTCTCTCTCTCTCTCTTCTCTCTCTCTCTCTCTCTCTCTCTCTCTCTCTCTCTCTCTCTCTCTCTCTCTCTCTCTCTCTCTCTCTCTCTCTCTCTCTCTCTCTCTCCCACTCCTCCACTGTGAGATAAAGGGACCAAACATTTAGCTGAGAACACAAAGAGAAATGAAGGGGGTGGTGTCAGGTATGAAGACTGCACAGCCGTCCAACTCTCTCATTCCAAACGCTGTCCAGGCCCACTCAAGTTCCCCTTTGGTAGCATAGCAACAAGAAAGCTGAAGCAAAATAGACAGAGAATAGTGTAGACCCAATTACCAGAGGGCATGCAGCCAGAGGGGCTTCAACATGTTACTCAACATGAATTATTCACTCTTTCACCTTGGAACATTCTTTATGTTTCCGGCACAAACAGACACGTCGTTAAGGTTGTTTTATTTTACAAACAAACTACAGTTAGGTCTACATTAGCTGTGATCTCTTTTCTTTTAATAAAAAAAATTGCAAAGCGTTTTATTCTTTTAAATGATGTGTTGTTAATATCCATGTTTACAGCCATGCAGACTTCTTCCTCTGTTACTACTATAATGACAAATAGCTGTGTGCAGTCAACCATGTGCTTGTGACAAGTATGAGACAAAACAGAAACAGGAAGTTACTTAGTTACAAACAGCTCTACAGCAATATTAAATATCACAAGTCACTGTTAAGCTGAAGTAAAGAAATAGAACCAGTGAAAAACAAAAATCCTGCACGAACTGCAATAGCAATTAACAGATTCTCTGAGATATCAAAAATGAATAATGGTGGGGCAGTGGTTAGTGCGCGCGCCAAGCGGGCGGCCCAGGTTCAAATCCAGCCTGTGGCTCCTTTCCCACATGTCATTCCCTACTCTCTCTCCCTGATTTCCGACTCTATCCACTGTCCTATCTCTACATTAAAAAGGCACAAAAGCCCAAAAATAAATCTTTAAAATAAAAATGAATAATGGTTTCACAAACAACAACACAACTCTTCCTCATACTCTAAGACAACCTGATCTGTTCCACTGAAAAACAACAACGTGTCTAACTCAGCCACTGCGCCCTGATTTGACCACTGTGATGTCTCTTCAGCATACACTAGTAGAAAGGGCAGCAACATAAAAGCGAAGCGGCCGCTGCTCCTCAGACAGCTGCAGCTACATACCAAACAACTAGAAAGGTAATTAACAGGCCGCCTGGAGGGGCTCAGGTCCCATCGGTGCAGGACAGCAACAATAATCCCTCAATCAGATGAGCCCATAATGCCACCATCCATTACACAACTCCCAGAGCAACCGAGCCTCTTTTAACTGAACAATGTGCTTTACAGAAAACCAGAGAAAATGCTAACCTCTGCAGTGACTTGAAGGTTTTATCCACTGAAGCTCTAAGTGGAGTCAAAGTCTGAGGATATGATCCCTCAGGCATCACTGAGGGGGGGAACGAATGAAGATGCTACTACAAAGACACACTGCTTAGACAGACAAGATGTACTTTGTCGTGGCAGAACATTGCTTCCATGTTGTTTCTTCATGCAGAACATTTTTCAGTTCTGGAATCATCACAAACAACACGAGCAAACCACAGACATTTCAGCAAGTCAAGACGCCCAGATGGCAAAGAGTGGATTTGCAGTTAAACTCAAAATAAAACCCAGAAGAACATGGAAATACTGCAGACAACCCTACAGCTAGAAAAAAAAGAAACAGCTGTGTAGGTTGCTATGGCAACGTGAGTCATGGCACCCAGTGTAAAATGGTTACAAGTCATGTTTGCATCCAAGTTACTAGTGTAGGAATATCACAGACTGTATATTGGTTTATTGGCACTTCCACTGGAGTGTACAACAAACTAGAGGCTAACCGCTTTCAGAAAACTGACACAGGACGGCTGTTGATGTTCTACCACCACCTGTGCACCTCAACACAACTGACACATTTTACATCTAACTGAGGTTCTATAAAAGTCCTGCATACTTGCACCATTATCTTGAAAGATATCCACCTGTAATAAAGCTTTACTGCTGGTGTTTGCAGTTTGAAGAGATATCACAGAAGAACAACCTCTGAAGGGGCTCGAGTATGCACATTCATCTGTTCCAATGTACCAGATAACAACTGAGAGCATTTTCATTTTTTAAATATTTGATGGGAGGCCAAGATATACATTGAACAGGTGAACGCACAATCCAGGACTGGCTTGACAGTGTGTTGAGACGGCATGCAAACATGACTTTGATCTAGCTAACTGTTTATAGTGTCTTAGGCACCAAGCTTAAATCATTATTTTTCAATTTATTGATCCAATTATCTGTGGATGGAAGTGGATCTTAAGAAGGAAGAGAGCACACCATAAACAAGTTGGACAGACAGCTAACTCAAACACCATTTGTAAGATATCAGCAACATTGTTTATGCAAAAATTATTCCTTGTGCAGCTCTTTAAATCAGATATCATGTGCAAAGCATCCGTCCATCACTGCCATAAAATAAAAAGCATTCAGACACTAAACATTTGGATACAAAAATAATGGAGCAATGAGAACTACACGACCAGTGGCCTCCTGCACATGCAGGTTTTGAAAAGAATGATGTGGAAAACCAGCACACCAGGGAACCCATTTTCTCCTGAACAGTCACCTCCTGACAGATGTGCAAACAAGACCTGGAAACAGCAGCCATTTTCTCTTGAACTGCTCTGCTGAATAAAAACCCGCCTTTGAAGCTTCTGGTTGGGCTGCAGTCTCGCAGGGGGGAGGGGAGTGAGATACAGAGGGAGAGAGAGAGTGGGGGAGGGGAGTGAGAGAGGGGTGGGGTTGGGGGAAGGGGAGCAGACCGGTTGATAAATAATGATTCCCACACAGGTAATCACAACAACCATTTGTGGATTATTCTGTGCCTCTCTAAATGAGTCACTTAGGGCCCACTCACACACAAAGATGTCCCGTACCATGCTTAAGCACGATTGCCCCCCCTCCCCATTCCCTTGCAGCCTGCACTCACACTGCTCCAAGACTAACAAGGCCTGACCATGGTTACCTCTTGTACATAAATTGAGAATACAACACGGCTTTACACAATTATGAAGCATCATTAGTTTACAAGAGAGGCAGACTTGGAAAAAAAAAAAGATGCACTGTCGGTCCGCATCCGAACATCAGAGAACAACACAGAACATGACGGGTACTTTACTGACTCTGTGACTTATTTTGAGTCATTTTAATCAGATACAATTCTACATTTCACTTATCAGACTCTTTTATCCAAAGCGACGTACATCAGAGAGTAAGAACAACACAAACAAGGATCTAGAAAAAAGGGAACAATGTCAGTAAGAGCAAACGATCAGCTTTGAGTCTGATTGGACACACAGGTGCTGACAGGAAGTGACCAGAGGCAAAGCACAACATTGAGGGCAGTTCTTGAGAGCTCTAATCAGTATAGAAACCATCTTATAAGTCGTCGTTATCAAACAAAAACCATCGTCATCACCATCATCATCATCAATAATATGGAGACCATCATCATTAAGTTAGTAGGTATTCATGAAAGAGCTGGGTCTTTAGCTTTTTCTTAAAGGTGCAGAGGGACTCTGCAGATCACATGGAGATACAGCCAGAACACTCCAGGATGTCCCCTGAATGAAGGCCATCAACGTTGCGTACCCAGTGCTTGTGCTCGTGTAGAACTGGACCGTGCTGAAGCACACCTCTTGGAAGCTCGCCATGGCCTTTAGGAGTGAAGCGTGCTTGGGCACGGTACGTATTGCCTCGTGTGAGTACGCCCTTGGCGACAGTCAATGCCTGCAGGTCGGCGAGCAATGGGGGATGGGAGCCTTAAGGCCTCCAGGGGAAACACTTCTCCCACGCTTCCTTTGGGTGGCAACACTTTGAATGTTTAGCAGAGGGGAGCATGTGTGAACAGAGACACAGGTCAGCAGGTTCTCATTAAAACCAAACACTGGACCCACTGAACACACCTGAAGAGGTCATATAAGGAGGCGTATATTGGGTGTAAATAAATCCACTGACACTGCAAATATGCCCAAATACTGTGATTCTCTTCTCATGCAAAATAACAAATCATTGACAGGAAAGATTCTTCTGTAGCAACATGAGAGTGTTACAAGTTTGTTTTCTCTTTCAGTAAAGAACTGCACCAACGTAGGCGCCCCCATCATGTATGTTTCATCATGAATGGGGGATGGTGACAGACAACAAGTATCACTGAAAGGATTCATCATGATGGTGTCTCATCGGGAGCAACAGGAGCAAAGACCCTCCCTCATACTGAACCCATTAGCCTCACATAAAAATGACAACTCCCACTTGTCTGCTGGTGCCGTTTAGCATTCTCTTTACATAACAAATAGTGTGATCAGTCTCCCGTTGCTCATAAAGGAGGACCACTGCTGACTTCCTTTCCACAATGCATTAAACACATAAAGGAAAAACAAAACAATGCCAACATGTATTTATATGACTGGTGTAAATGTGGATATTGTGGACATTGTCAAAGCTTTCCACAGAAGACCAGAGATAGAGAGAAAGAGAGGATCAAAAGTCATGAATTCTTTTATACAAAATGACAAAAAATAAAGATTATGATCAAAATAAATGACTTCCATCAAAATGTAACAACTTTTGCAAAACTGCTTCCTCACTATAGAACCTTCAACCATGTGAAGCTCCTGCTGTTTCTTAACACGTCATGCATTTGAACGCCACACAACACTATTTAAAATTCACAGACTGAATACACGGACCGCCGTTGCAGAATCAGTATTATGAAAGTACAAAGACAGGTAGAGCTTTGTTACAGTGCTGTTGTGCGGCCACAGTAAGCATCGCACTCCTACAAAACTATTCAAACTGTCGACCAAAATCAAAATAGATCTAAATCAATTAATTTTGTTTTTCATGTTTCTTCCTTTTTTAAAGCTGGCTCATGCACTTTGCGATCATGTCTTTCCCAAACCGCCAACAGTTTGGTCCGATTTGTGAGTAACCAGCAGTAGCTATGTTAGCCTCGAGCTGCTAGGCTAAAGCGGGAAAAGAGATGATGGAGCTACAGAAAGGTGGTGACTGTAGTTATTATTATTATTTTTTTATCTCCACCCAAAAGATGTTCGTTTATGAACGTAAAGTCTTCAGCCAAAAGAGACTCAAATGAAATCTGTTGAGGAGGTTATTCAAAATATTTAGTACAGGGGCGCTGGTGGTTCAGTGGTTAGTACGCACACCCCATGTAGGGAGGCTATGGTCCTCCAAGCGGGCGGCCCAGGTTCAAATCCAGCCTGTGGCTCCTTTGCCGCATGTCATTCCCTGCCCTCTCTCTCTCTGATTTCCAACTCTATCCACTGTCCTATCTCTCCATTAAAGGCACAAAAGCCCAAAAATACATCTTTAAAAAAATATATTTCTCTAAAACCACCAAATATCGCACAATATTTGACCTGTACCTCCGTGTGGCCAAGACCTTTTAAACATCCAAAAGGAGTTATTGAATGTCCGTGCTGATGTACATCGCAGGGTCGGACAGAATGAGAACACTGACCACTCATGTTAAGACAGCTTCTTCAGGCACCAGTTTATTGCAGGGCATCACGTCCACACTTTGATTTTCTGCATTAATGTAGGATCACATGTGCATGTAGGCACACAGGGAACCAGTGGCTGTAGGGCATGCATGCGTGTATTGCTGTGTGGGGGTGGGTAGCAAGTAAATAAATGTGTGGAGGAGATTGTGGGACACAGTGAGCTCCTTTGATGCTCAGTGCTGTGCATATACCAATGCTCTTCTGAAGAAAAACACAGGAAAACTAGCCCCAATCCATCTCAGCTCATCTGTAGGCATTTAATAACAATACTGCATTCTTTCATTCATACTACCACTGGCATTGATACCAAATGTGTACAAGACAGTTTGTTCCACGAGTAAGTGTTACATCTGAAATCTACATATCCTTTTCTGGGCCTTCACATATCTAAGATATAATCATCATGACGACCACTGAGAGGAAGTGAAATGGATGCATTCACAGTATTTATTATCAAGCTTTAATAAGCAGAGTTTCCCACAGAGGAATAAAGCCAATCCTTTTGTATTCTGTAGATCTTCTGGTAAATTTAGAACTCAAATGGTAAAACTGACCTGAGTGTCCTTCAGGGTGGAATGGTCACCACAGAGGCCACAGCCGGGTGACTCCTTTTACAGCAAGATGAAGATTGCACAAATAAGCTGTAAACACATGAACACACACACAGCAGTGTGGGTTATACAAGAGTTGCTATGGTGACCAGAAGATCCTGCTTCTCTGTCAACAGCTGCTCATGCCACCCTAAATACACCCCCCCCCCCCCCCCCCCACTCTCCTTGAGCTTCCCTTCCATCTGACATCAGGGTCAAACAAACACAGCAGACAAGTGAGCTAAAACACTGATCTTCAGTCTAAGCTGTCCCTCAACTGTTTATTTACACAGCGAGCAGACCCCCCCCCCCACAACATTTCCCCTGGAAGTGTTGCGTGTATATCCTGCATAGCAAATGATTGCTGCTGCTGTCTCAAAGACACTGAACACACCACAAACATTGTCTAAAAATCATCTCCTCTTGATCATGTAATATTTAAAATGTCCTGATAAAGAAGGACTGCATGACTTCTAGAAAAGATGCATCGACTCCTTTTGTTATCATTTGGACCAATCAGCTTTGAGCATGAATCCCTTCTGATCAGTAGCTGGATCGAATGAATCATCTTGTCTGTTGTGCATGTTCCCCGACAGGCAGACGCAGCGATGTGACAGAAACAAGTCTCAGACTTCAAAGGGTGAGAAATAAACGACTCAGCTGCACACGTCAGAACTTTCACTACAGACGGTCGTTTTGGTTTCTGTAGCAGTGTGGTTGAAGCTGCGATTCACAGGTTTCCCGAAACTACAGACACCCCCCTTTCTGACCGAGACCACGTACACAGAGAGCGTTTAACAAGAGAACTCCTAAAAACAGTCGTCTTTTTGATCGATGAGTTTAGCAGCTTCCAATGGAGCTTTTAGGGTAAAAAAGAGGTTTACACATTCTCATGTCAGTAAAGGGACATTTCCATATTTGTAGATGTATTTTGTCAAACAGGTTGGGTAATGAGCAAATAGCTGTGGACTTGATATTACCCCTGCAGTGTTACAGATCAGCCAATGGTTTATATAATCCTATGACCCTTATCACCTCATCACAATCTACACAGAAGAAATGTCCAACTGTTGCTTTCTTTGTATGAACTTGAAAGTTGTAAAAATTCACACGAGTGGTAAAATAGCTTTGCACAAAAATGTAAAAGATTGATCTATCCTGTGGAGATGTTAAGTGAAATGATGTATGTCCACCTCCTCTTCACAATGTGAGCTGACTGACCGTTGGAGAGTTTTAATGTGTGGTCATAAAACTCTCACCCATGAAAACCAGTACAGATGATGAGCGTCATACAAAAAGTACACAATTTAAATAAAATGTTAAATGAAACTTGAACTTCAAATCTATACTCAAAAAGAGTCTTTGGTCGGGGTTTGGAGATGTATAACGGTCTAAGAAAGGGGACTCTCCTTCTGATTGGATATGGTTGCTGATTTACATTTTTTAGAATAAAAATAATAGACCTTTTCCATGTGGACTCTGCACCAGTGTCACAGTTCAAAAGGTACTAAGAAGGCTTCTTAGAAGAAGAGCAGAAAAGAGAGGGCAAGAAAGATTTGTCTGCAAAAATCATCTGACACTTATCTGCAGGGTTGTGTGAAGCCCAGGGCAAGTTTCATTATCCTTTAATCAGAATCAGAATCGGGTTTATTGTCAAATACATTTACACATAAAGGAATTAGACTTGGTGTGTTGGTGCTAAACAACTAACAAGGAGATAAAGCAGAACTAACAACAACTTAAATAATACAGTATAAGAAGATATTACAATATATAAAATAGAATTTAAAATGTAAAATATAAAAAATTAAAAATGTAGAAAAGGTGTAATGTAGGAGCTGTGCAGTGGACTATGAGGAAAAATCTTAGTGTGTGTAACTACTCACAGAGTGCATGTAAGGAAGATACATTGAAAGTCCAGTGGGCGTTAATGTAACGCAGAAAGAACAGTTCAAGAATGTAACCTTCTCCAAACTATCAAAAAAGTAGAGGATTGCTAACAGCTAGCTAGACAAGCTTTGTAGTCTTTGGTTAAATATCTCAGGTAAAGTCTAAGATGTTCATCCACAGCCTCCTTTACAGTAAAACTGTTAACATGTGTTCTGTCAGTCTGACACAAACTGATGTTATATGAACATCCTGATCATATAACATCACTACAGATGGACCTGATGTTCACATCACTGAAGTGCTAATGGCTGACTCAGAAGAGGGGGAATGAATGGACTGCATGTATGTGAACAGTCACCCACTAGCAGAGAGAGGGTATTGCTAACAGCAGCCTTCTCTCTCTCTCCAATCAGCTGATTAGTAACATCACATTAAGACATTGGACAATCTGTTTATATACACACACACACACACACACACACACACACACACACACACACACACACACACACACACACACACACACACACACACACACACACACACACACACACACACACACACACACACACACACACACACACACACACACACACACACACACACACACACACACACACACACACACACACACACACACACACACACACACACACACACACACACACACACACACACACACACACACACACACACATCTGAGAGTGAACATGTAACACTTTCCCATCAATGTTTGAAAAGAGGGAAGGTGAATCATGACAGACAAAATAGAAACTGATAAGCTGCCAGACAGTGAAATGGCTGAACATTTAACACACCCTTAAGAGGCTTGTGTCTGCCTGCCACTTGTTTTAATTTAAATACACACAAGGACAGCCTCAAGGCACAATGATAAACAAAGCAGCCGCCCCACATCCCAAAATAATTCAAAAAAAGATAACTATGGCTTTGATACTGCAGAGCGACCGTTGGTCTGCATGTTGGATGGTAAGCCTCTGCACTGTATTTCTTCTTTAGTGGGAGAGAACGGCTCACCTCCCCCTCTGGCCTATCATAAATAAATACTGCTACAGAAATATTTGGACAGCCTGATACAGAGCTTTGCTGCATCACAAGCCTGATATGGACTTTTTCAGGGACTTCCTCGCCCTACTAATGAGCAGAGGATACATCTCTGTTTTGAACGCTCGGTCTCAGCAGAATGGACCTCAGATTGGCTGTTATCTCTTGGGCAACCATTTCTGAGAAGGCATGATAAGAGAAAGATAAACTCTATTGATCCCCCATGGGGGACATAGTTAACCAAACACAGTACATCTTAAGTCAAATTCTAGTTACTAAACAAGAAGCAAACAATTACCTATAGGCCTCCAACATTATTCATTAATGCCTTCTCCAGACTCAATACAAAGACTTCTAAAACACCAAATAACAACATTTAAGAAATTCTATGAAGCTAAATAATACTCTGTAAAATTTAACTTTTTTCCAGACCTAGAGGTTATGAGGTACCAACAAACTAACACTAACATATTTAGGGATCATTTAATGGAATACATAAAGAGGCCTAAAACCTACAATTAAGACCATAAAACTTCTATTGTTCTTTAAATGGGAGACACTAAACCTGTTTTGTTTTTTTTAACTATTGCGATTAGGGGGTTGGCTGCAAGTCGTTGACTCCCCGTGAAAAATCTGTCAAACAGTTGAACGGAGATGTGCAGCTGACAGCTTTACAACGATGTTGAGGAGGAATGATTCTGACTGAAACTAAGGAACATATAAATCCTTGTCAAACAAAAATCTCTTTTTTTGTTAGGCGTCTCCGCGTGTTGTTGCATCACATCAAACAAAACTCAAGACATCAAAAGTAAGACATCTTCGTACACCAAATGTATGGTCGTATTTAAATTATGAATTAAGTGAAAATAATGTGAGTGAAACCGTACACTCTGTCATGTTATTTGATCAAAAACCACCATCTGTTGTGCAATCCTGACCCCAAGAGCACAATCTTCAAAGGGTAACAACCGACAGCCAAAATACACCAAGGTAAAGAGCAACAGGTAGTTCCAGTCCTTGACAGAGACCCTGATCTAAAGCATGTGGCCTCAGGTTACACCCCCACTAACATCATTTCATTTTCAACAGAAATGATCTACATCGTTTCAATACTTTGTCATGTTCACTAACGTGCCTGAAAAGCACATTACATGATTATTTATGTCCACTTGTCATGCACATGCTGGTGCTGGTTCTGTTTAACCCAAACAGTGCAGCTCAATGTAGACCTGGTATCTCCACTACACACAGGTTTTGCACAAGTAGGCAGCAGAATCATTAAAGTCTTTAAATGTGATTTTTAACACTTAAATATATAAATCAAGTATCTCCTCTGAAAATAACTCTGTGAGTCATGACTGTCTACAATGGGTGTAACACCCGAGTCCCACTGTCTGTGATGTTTTCAGAGTTTTCAGAGTCCTATCTTCACTTTGTTTACATCGCCCGGACGGCCGGCTGACTCCTCCCCTCACGTATAAAAGTTGTTTAATTGAGGGACTAGAGAAAAGAAGAATAACATACTGTACTCACTGCTTAACTGTGTTTCTAGATCACGCTCATTTCAGGTAAATTTACATGCAGTGTGAAGATACGAGCATAATAAAGATCGCTAGCATTAGCATGCTAACACAACAATGCAGCGCCAGTTGTTTTGGTTTCATGCTGGTGCTCAAGGGCGACATCTGCTGGATCAAAACATCACATATAAAGACTTTAATAAATACAGAATTGACTGCATTTAAAAACAGCTACCATAGACGACAAGTTCAAAGGTCGTTCAGATTGAACTGATGCTAGTGGTCATCTGTGAGCGTTTGTTTTCTTACAGAAAAGGTGAAGTTGGATTGGTACGGCCAATCCCGCAAGAGCCTTAAAGACCAACAAGAAATGTGCCGATGTGGGCGTCTGCGTCGTTTCCAAATCCCGCCATGTCTGTCCGTAGACGCCATGTCTTCATTGTTGGGGTTCCATAAATATCAGAGTGACGCAGGAATAACAGATCCCGGGTTTCAAAAGCAAACACTATATTTTGGTGGTATCTCTATAAACGAGGCTCTCTCTCTGGTGATTATGTAAAATGAAGTAAATGTGGACACAGCATCTGCCTCACAGTAACGTTACAGAGATTCTAAAAAATGGCGACAAGTAAGTGTCATCAATTATGACCAATCCATTCAAAGAATCAAACAAAGTGGGAGTGACGTCCAAATGGTGTTCGACTCCTTCATCATATCTCAGAGGATTAACTACATTAAGTGCTCATGTGCACAAAAATACACAAAAATAAATAAACGAGGGCATCACTTTGGCAATAATTATTTGGGCCATTGAATCATCTTAAGACTGCATTCAAACTGCAGCATATTTACTGAATTATCCATCTCACGTCTTTCTTGAAACGTATGTGTAAGATGTTCAAGTAAAGAGAGCAGCCCGGACGACTTGCTGGATAGTAAGTTGAATTTTAAGGTCACATTTCTTTATCTCTTTCTAAAAGTCTTCTGTTGACATGTGAAATCACTTCATGAGCAGGTTTCCTACATGTGAGTTTACTGTAGTTTACATTAGAACAGCCACACAGCCAGGAAGCAGCTTAAACACTGAAGTACAGTAACATGAACTGTCCCTTCTAAAGCCCCCCCCCCCATACTCAAGTAGTTCCTAAGTCTGCATGATAATATACACATGCATCATATATTCATTTATACTCCAGCATGAACAAAAGACTGAAAATGAACTGCTGCAACTTGATGAGCTGGAGGATTGTGTTAGAAAAGGCAAAAAGGATATCGTAGTAATTCAACCTTTAACCTGTAAAACTTGGTGTCTCTCTGTGAAGTAGTCCACAGATCTCACACAAACACCTCGGAAAAGAAAAGGTTGGATTTACAAAAAAATCAAAAATCAAAACAGCACCGAAAAGAGAGAAACAGTGAAGACACGAGAGGATTTCCACACACGTGTAGTGTGTGTGGGTGAGTGAAGCTACGGGAGCCGGTAAACCTCACAATCAACGCGATAATCACCAATTTCTCAAAGTCATTATCCCTCTTCACACACAAACACAAGAAGTGTGTTAAACTGCAGAGCAGACTAAAGCATGGCTTACCTTTAACTGTGAGAGTGAACTCGTGGTGTCCGCCGCCACCTCTTCCTCTCACAAACCTCCAACTTCACACAGCGACCGACCACTTTCCTCCCATTCTGCTTTTCGTCATATTTCAAGTTCCGACCAGCGGCGGTACCGTGTGACTCACCGGAGGGTCACTCGGTTGTTGCTTACGAAGCGGATTCACAACTGGCGGTAAAAGTTGGAATAAGCTCCGAGTTGTGTGTGTGTGAGGAGGCTGCAGGCTAAGTGTGTGTGTGTGTGTGTGTGTGTGTGTGTGTGTGTGTGTAGTTTCACCGTTCACTGACAACAGGAACATAAAGAGACAGCAGCAGCAGAGGGAGAGACAGAGAGGGGGGGGGGGGTAAAACTGACCTTAAACTTGAAGAAGAGAAACACTAATTACTGTGTAGCTTCATTAAATAAGTCACGTGTAGATGCATATCTCACTGCCCTAATTAGCCTGATAAATATTAATGTATAAACACTACAGGTAGCTATGTCAACAGAACATAGGTTGAGATAAACCTTAATGTAGGCTATTACCTAAATGAACATACAATGAATATATGTCTAAAATTTGACCCATAATTAGTTTGGTTGCTTTAAGAATACTGTAAAAACACAACACAGTAGGTTAAAGGGTATTATTATTATTATGTTGGTGTTTTGCCTCAGTGTGCTGAGTTTCACAGGCTACAGTCTCTAGCATCATGTTGCCTATCAGGCTGCTTCCCCTCCCCCACACTCCACTATTTTTCGCCTGCCGGGTCACACAGCGGTTGATTAATTCTCCTTTCGCCCTGCTCAGTCATTCAGATTTGGAAAGTAAATAACAAGTTGACATCATTACGGCTCTACACTGGTGTGACACATTCCTTTCGTTACCGTACACACGGTAATATCTGCGCAGGAAATATTCCATGTTAATGTGACTTGTTGTTATTCTGTAGTTTCAAATTTAATGCTTTCTAGTTTAGACTTTTAGATGTTTAGTCTTTGGGATGCAAAAAGAAGATCATGGGCATATGATTTTGGATCAACGAAAAAAAGGGAGAATAAAACTGAATTTTGGTTCCAGCATAGTCGGCAACATATTGACAAAGGTCATACCCATTTAGGTCTCTCAAGATGTCACACTTTTAATTTCAGAGGAAATATAGGGCTTAAGGGATTTATATGTTTCAGTGAAAATGGATGCTTTTGATCATTTCCCCTTCTCAGAATGAAAAATCAGCTAAACCCTCGATCACAGCCCATCACACTATTAGTGTTATCGTATGGGGGTCATTTATGTCCCACCACTTGAAGTGTAAGGCTACTTTTATTTGATTTCTTGGACTGTTGGGTAAAAAGCAGTCTATTTAATGTTCTATCTCTAATTACCTTCCAATATTTCAAACCTCCCTTAGGCCCGGATGCTATGTGCTTTTATTCCCTCTGAACATATGAATCTTTAAAGAAGGTCTAAAAGTAATTTCATTAAAGAACTGGGCTCTTTAGATTATTGGAATCTAAATGCATCTCAAATACAAGTGGGGTTTTTTCTGCAGATTTTTGTGGATTGGGATATTTAAGCATATTTGTGGCACAGGGATGATGTATAACGGAATTACTAAAAAAGAAACCAAATAACAGTTTTTAACCCTTTTTCCTATGAGCTGTTCAGTGAGTGATGCAAACATACTCCCCTTACCCATCCCCCACTGGTTACTAAATCTCTGTACAGAGTGGTGAAATAAATGAGAATATTTTGCAATGATCTCTTTACACATAATTACATTTCTCTACTTAGTGTGCTGTCTTCTTATCTTCTTATTTTTTATGTCTAATTGGATTACTTTTAGTGTCAGCGTCTGCAGTTTGTTTAATTATGCAGGAGAGAGAGAAAAACTGGACTGGCACCATGTTAAAAAGAAAATCCCTACACTTTCATTTACAGTGCCACTGTTCATAGTAATGAAGGAATGTGTCCCGGTGTAACCATGTGGCCCGAGGTTGTTATGTCATCGGGTTTTTGACAACAATGGCGGTCTGTGGAGCAGAGTAATTAAATCAGACTTTGGTTGCACGAACACAGAGTGAGAAATTTACAAATGGTTTTGAGTCTGTCTGCCAATTTAGGAAAATGAGATTAACATGAATATAACCGGATTCCTGCAAAAATTACTAAACCCATTCTTTAAATTAACTTAAGAGAACCTCTTTCATTCTATATTATCAAAAAGAATCACAAGAAGCAGTACTACTCTGACTAACTGGTCTGATCTCACGACACACCACCAACTCCTTCATGAGTAATTGCAACCCAAATTTCTGATATTTTCAACAATTCTGATTTATTTAATAAAAAAAGGGTGCAGATTGGATCTCAGAAGGTACTAAACATGTGACAGAGCAAAGACATGGAACAAAAGCTGTTGATATACTTTTTGACACCTTCACGACCCACTGAAATCAGCTCCAAGACCCACTTTTGGGTCCCGACCCACCAGTTTAAAACCACTGTAATATATGACCTATCACATTCAGAAGGAGAATTAAAAAAAAAAGAAACCCATAGTTCACAGCGGACATGTCAGTCTATCTCTGATGTGTATTGGGGCCATATGCCTCAGTGAGAGTGTCAGAGCTCTTCTCCTGAGCAATCTGTATTTGATGAGAGCAGATAAATGGCTATACGAGCACTGCTCTCCACTCTGGAAAATAACTGTTTCAGAGCCCTTTGACAGCAAATTGTTATATAGATTTAAAAAAGGGAAGTGAGGCATCCCATTTCCAGAAAATGAAATATTAGAAATATGCTGTTTTGAAACATCCACATCCGGCCGAAGAGAACCATTTACATTTTAATATATATGTGCTATATTCTTTTATCAAAATGTAAGGTTCTTCTTTCTTTTGATAATTCCAGTTTTTGTAGCCATCATTGTGTAGTGCTTTCCAATGTTTAATGAAATGTCTTAAACACACTTGGAGCCACTATTCCTATTCCCGTTCTGTTACACAGTGTGGTGCAAGTTCTGGAAGGTCGGACATAAAGACACGGCTGCACATAAAGCTCATTCTGGATAAGATGTTAAATAACAATGATAATATATTTTTCATCAGGGAATCCTGGCTAGTGTCCTCTTATATGCTGTGCTGTGTTGGGGGGGGGGGGGGGGGGGGGGGGCAGCATCTGTGTGGATGATAAAAACAGGATCAATAAGCTGATTCAAAAAGCTGGCTCTGTGATTGTTGATAAGAGAATGAGGACCAAACTGAAAACTGTTTTGATCTTTGAAGGCGATCCTCTACATGGTGCTTTTAACGGACTCTGAAGCTCCTTCAGTGAGCGACTAGTGATGCCTTAATGTTCCACTGAATGGCTCAGGAGCTCCTCTGTTCCTGCAGCAGTCAGATATTTTAATGAACATTTTGAGTTTCTGACTCATGGCTGTACACGATTATTCAAATGGTTTCAGTGGTGTTTGTTATTTATGTACTTGTTGTGTACTGTGATGTACTGTAGATATTGTTTGTTGTGTATGAACTGACCAGGTGACAAACGAGTTTCCCCGCTGGGGATCAATAAAGTTTTCTAATCTACTCTAAACTGTTTAGTTCACAGGTAAATAAGAAGCATACTCTTTAAAAATCAAAATTCATACTTTGATGTAGTAGTGCACGATCTAGAGTGTTTATCTAGAATTTGCCGTCGTTAAATTAATATGTTGTTGCAGCAATTATTCAGGAGACTACTTTTAAAATTGGAAGCCAGGACAAGAGTGAGTAACAGCTGATAGTTATATGTCAACTTCTGAGTTAGTGTGAATGGCTGTTTAAACAGTAAATCCTCGTTAGCTCAAGGACAAATGACTAGAGTTTCATTGACACTGACACTAACAGCATGGAATAAACCAAGAGACCAATACCCAAACCCCCAAATTTCAACAGTAACTGCCCATGCAGTATTTACTTCAGGATTTAAATGGATTTTTCTGTTAATTTGTTCATTATCTCCAAGTAGGGAATGTAACATTCTCATACATACATACATAAAGTGATCGCTGCATTTCTCATTCTCTGATCGTTTCAGTTAGCTTACAGTCATTCACATATAAGGTCCCTTAGCACACATTTTTTTTACTTAACACAGCTGTTGCCTCATTCCTCATCCACATTGAATATTCCACTTTTTTCCTCAGAGCAACCATCCTTTGGGATTTTCTGATCCTCGTCCCAACCCGGTCACACTTCAGTGCAGGCTGCCTGAAGTTTCGGTCTGGTGAAGCGGGAAGGACAACATCATCTGCAAATAGAAGAGATGTAACAAAATTCTGAAGCTTTGCAGCTTGTTTCCCCCCTGACAGAACATATATATATATATATACATATACATATATATATTCTGTTTTGTTTTTTTAATGACCAGATATTCCTGCTTGAGTTTTTGTACTCACTCCAACATCTCCTACAGATAGCAATAATGTTCTACTTAAATAAACTGTATCCACAGGTTTGAGTCTGTGCTAATGAAAACAGAAACGGGACTGGCATTGGTTAGCACATTTCTTTTAATTCTGTCTTGTGTCATTTCAAAGCTGCATTTATCAATCAGTCTTAGCACTGCACTATGTGATCCTTGGTTACTGCATGAGACAGAGGGCTCTGTTCCCTCTGCACTGCCTTCTGCACGTCTCTTACATGTAGTACGGTAGGAGTGCTTCCTGCCATAGAGCTTGGGCTGACCTCCTAACAAAGAACAGGTTCAATCTGCCTCCCCTCCCCCAACCCGGAAAGCTGATGAGGGTCACATGACCTTTCTAGACAGCACTGAGAAGCGATGGTAATATGTAGGGGTGGGGGAAGGGCTCTGAGAGTCACACGACTCTTGTTGTGTCGTTATTAGGCCGAGGGAAGCTCAGTCTGTCGCAGGGGAATATCCAGCTCGGTATCTATTCCTCATTGTGCTCATGGTGTCCATTGACATATTGGATTTAGCTCCCTAAGCCCAACTGCTTTATTTACACTGTAAAGAGAATGGGAGAGGGGGGGGGGGGGCTGTCAGGAGCAGTCTGGAGGAAAAGGTTTTAATATTTGTGTGTGTGTGTGTGTGTGTGTGTGTGTGTGTGTGTGTGTGTGTGTGTGTGTGTGTGTGTGTGTGTGTGTGCTTACTGTACAACACCAACCTCCACTATCTCTCTCCCCTCCCCCACTGCAATCATCTACACAGGCTGGAGATGCAGCAGGCTTTCCTATGCACATTGTTATGTCATTGCCTACAGACCTATTTTTCAGACAAAGCAAATCATAATAAAAGGACTGAACATCTTTATTTCCAGATTGTTCTAGAATACAAAGCTTCAAATAACTACAGCCTGCAGAATATGATCGACTACAAACATGCTCCTTTATTCCAGTTTTTCACTGATTGAGGATGATGTTCTGTAGAGTATCTGAATTTCAAAAATGATGTCGCTTTGGGGAGCCGCATTCCTGCCCGCCATAATCAAATTCCATTGACTGAACGGGGGGGGGGGGGGGGGGGGGGGGGGGAGAGAAGGCGGGAAAAGGCAGACAGATGTCAGAGATTCAAGGGCTGAGGACAGAGGTCAAGGGTTGGTGACCTGGGCATCCAACAGACTCGCCTTCCCTTTCCTCCGCCTCCAGCACAATGGCCAATGGTCATTCCCTTTACAATGCTTTTTCCTTACAGTGATATTTAAACGTTTAAGTCAAACCATTTGGAAATGTCACAATCCATTGTACAGGTAGCAATTTTGTTTATACAGTATTCTAAATATTGATGCTGTTTCACTCAGAGATGAATCTCATTAGATGCTTTACTGTCATAGTTGTGTAATGAATTCCTGATGCTCATATATGATATTTTTACATCTATAATCATTGTGATTAAAACAAATGTGTGTCTGCTCTGTTACAATAATATGTGGAGCTTTTTATGGTGAAGACAAAAGACTTGAAAAAACAAATAACTCTTATTTTGTTTACCTGACATTAAAGTTTAGCCTATTTCTTTTTTTTTCAATTCTTTATTTAGAGGATGGTTGAGATTTACAGACAGTTAGCCATGCAGTTACAGAAGGTATAAAGGGTCCACAGTGAAAGTCTGCAGCAAACTTCTAGATCATCTTGAAACCTTTTTCCTCCTTAACATCCTCCATTTGTTCTGTTTTTTTTTAACAATATGTACCTTATTACTCTATAACTATCTACAGTCTGTAAAGAGGGATGTGTACTTACATTTATTTTCTTTAATATGTAGGGCGACAGTACAACATGTTTTCAAAGCGGAGGGTTAGGGTTAGACAGAAAACAAAGAACAGGAAAACAAAACATCTTATGCATGACAAACATACACATGCATGGGGATATAATGTTTAGCCGATTCCATACATTTATTTTTCTGAATCTTTGGAGGCCACTGTGCTGCACGAAAATAGAGCTGTAGACACCCTGCTGTGAAGCTTTACTGGAAATATAGGGTGTGGTTAGCGCTCAGTGTACAACCCAGAGGGCGTTTTAAAGCATTCCTGCCGTATGATTTGTAGCCAGGAGGATCTCACAGGAGCTGTGATCTCCTAGTGACATTGTTAGCTTACAGGGTGGGGGGGTTGGGGGGGGGGGGGGGGGGGGGGGGCAGTGGATCACTGCTTTGAGCCTCCTGCTTTGTCATAGCAACATAATGCTGTGTAATGGGGCCGGCATCCTGCCAGGCACCTAATACAACACTATGACATGTCACTTTTCATAATCACCCTCCAAACCTGCAAGTTCACAAGATGACATTTAAACACAGTCGTCATGGTTACGTGTGTTTTCCTTCTGGAAATGTGTTGAAAGAGACAAGCGTGGAGATGTACATGTGTGTGAGAACACTGGGGTTGTGTAACAGAGAGGAAAGAACAAACAGTGATATCACACATCCCGATTAAAGTCGTTCACATGGAGATGTCGAGCACTCACTGATCTGATATGCAAAATGTAAAATAAAGATATCCAGAGAGCATATGATAACATTTCACTACCAAATTTAGATTATACAACATGAATAAATCCTGCTTCACTGTGAGAGTTGTGTGTATTGATTTTTGTGTACAAAATCCTTTGACTGTGTATGTGGCTGCTTGTGTATGTGTGTGTGTGTGTGTGTGTGTGTGTGTGTGTGTGTGTGTGTGTGTGTGTGTGTGTGTGTGTGTGTGTGTCTGTCAGAAACAGAAAACAGAGATCACAGTGAGCTTCAAAATGTGTTCTACTTTCCATCATATCTGATGGAATTGAATTTGATGATTGCCTCAAACGATGAGAACAAAATCCTTGTGATAAATTCCCCACTGTTGGGTATTAATGCTGGATCATCTCCTGGAAAAAAATCTGAGAAAAGGAGAGAGAGAGAGAGTGAGAGAGAGAGAGAGAGAGAGAGAGAAAGAGTGAGAAAGAGAAAGAGAGAGAGAGAGAGAGAGAAAGAGTGAGAAAGAGAAAGAGAGAGAGGTGTCAAAGCACGTCTGGGCCTAAAACTTGTTTGTGGGCACATTGCCATCTAGTGGCCAATATCTGTACTACCGCAGTGTAAAGGATTGAGCTCACACACATTTTGTGTAGCATGTTTTCTGTTTTCCCAAATGTGAAAATGATCGAAAAATCTGTGTTATTTTCTTAACCATATTCTCCTCCTCCGCTCTGCTCGGCCTATTTTTCACTCTTAACATAAACACTTCATAAAAAGGGGCAGTTTTATTATCATCCAGCCTGCTAACAACCACTGAGGGACACTCAGCTGTCAGTCAACCATCACTGTCTAAACTCTGAGAGGGTGTTTATACATGGAGAACAGCTTGTAATGCACAACGCTGCATTGTTGTGAGGAATGGTGGAAGATGGAAAATAATGCCTGCATGCATAGAAGTCCTCCGTGCCAAATGTTTTTTTTCCAACCTCATATAGAAGACAAATATTTTCACAGGGGATGTTATGAAATGTCGTGAACACAGTGGGAGTGGAATCATGAATAGACAAAAGTGTGAGTGTGCAGAGGAAAGGTTAGTCAGTGAGACAGCCTTCTGTATACTCTGTTTTCTTTTAGTTTCAAGCCATAACCATCGTCTCCTGGTTCACCTGAATACATGTTACTGTGATTAATACTGATTTATTTTGCTACTTTGAAATAAAAGAACAGCATGCAGAGATAGAGAGAGTATTTTGTGGATGTAGAGAATGTTATTCGATGTAAGCCTGTCTGCAAGAGAATGCAAACAACATGTATTTTAAATTATTCTCCTTGTGGCTTACATACCAACACTCAGGGAAAAAAAAATCTGCTAACGGAGTGGAATAATTAACACGCCTGCTATGCTAATCAACTCGCTTCTGTTATCTCAAACGAAATGAATACGTCAGACTGAACTTTTTAAATAAACTGCCTTCTTTTAAATCCTGCAAAGGGAAACTCTGTTCTGCCACAACATGTTATTGGACCTGACAGAAAGAGGATAAACAGTGTTTGCGCTACATTCGTTTCTTAAACTTGGCATGTGATTAAAGGTGTTTAATCGAGAGCTATACCTGCATATTCACTTGGACAGGATTTCAGTGATTTGCTGCGTCTGCCTGCTGGATGACGCTGTAGCTGATATCTGCAGCGATGATGTCATCACTGTAGCATGCTCTTTACACACAGACCTCATGTTTCCTGTATAGCTTTGGCTCCTGATTTGCCTGAAGCTGTTTTTGTTGTATTAGTATCAGTAAGGAAAATGTGATTTATATTCAATGGCAGCCTGTGCAGATTAGATTAATCATGTCAGGTGAGGTGGAATTACAGACTCTCAGTGTTTGCTGTAATCAGATCTTTGAACTTTCCATCTTGTCTGTAAGCTGGTATCAACCTGTATATTTGAGGGTTTTTAATTTCAGTAAACAGTAGCCTGATATGCTTTTCTGACACTCTGCTTATGTCCTTGACTAAAAAAAATACCTTTTGAAGATGGTATATGAGTCACGTTTCACTTCAGATATGCACAAAATGATATAAATGCATTCTCAAATCTACATTATTATTATTGCATCTCTCGTGTTGGAACCCAGCCTCCATCTAAGCCCATCTCCTCTTTTGTTAACAACAAAGCTACTTGTTGCCTCTCATCAAAGGTGGATCAACTAGTCCACCCGCACCTTCAAGGATCAAAGATACCCGAGTGTTTGATCGCCATGTATCTCCTTTCCCTCTGGAGCATGCAGGCTGAAACCCGATACTGATGTGTTGGTTTTTGAAGATGCCTTTTGTCAGGTCATGTGGTAGAAAGCCACATTTTTTGCAGCTCTAGGAATTGTGGTCAGTCTCTTGAAACACAAGCTTGCACTGTCATTTATCATTACGCCAACAAGAGAGAGCGAGAGAGGGAGCAAAGAGGCTGCAGAAGACCTCCAACAAATCCCCTCAAAACAAAAGCAATTGTATGGACATGATGGATTTACTTTTTTGCACAATTTTTTGATTTATATTTTTGTTAGTTTTGATCTTAAAACACCATAATAGAGTGTGTGTGTGTGTGTGGGGGGGGGGGGGGAATTTAATTAATGAATATATAATAAAATAACTTTTCATGTTTTCTATAAATCAAGAGCTAAATCAAATCAAATCAAGTTTATTTGTATAGCACATTTAAAAACAGCTTCATCTGACCATGTGCTTTACAGGCAATGCATAAAAATAAAAAAAATAAAAAAATCATCAATACATATGCATATATATATATACATAGACATACACATAAACACACACACAAACATATATATATGCATATACATACCTACATACCTACATACAGATACATACCTAAGCTAAATATACGGGGTCTGTTATGAGCTATGGTGAAGATGGGTTACGTATGTACATCAGTCAAGGCAAATCAAAAACTTAAATTGACAAATTAATAGATTCTATGTTGTTGTGGGTGTTGCCTCATATGTGTACTAATGTATACAACAACTGTTGTACACATTATTGTAAATATGTCATGCATGGGGCGGCTGTGGCTCAATGGTAGAGACAGGTTCGATCCCCAGCTCCTGCAGCCACATGTCCGATGTGACACTTAACCCCAAGTTGCTCCTGCTGCTTCATCAGCGGTGTATAAATGAGATTGGCTTATTTTTATTTTTATAATTTATGTTTTATTGATTTTTATAACAACATTATAATGGCAAACAATTCTAAAAACAAACTAACAAACTTAAAGGGAACAACAAAACACGCAGGAAACATAATAGACAACAAATGGATGACAGAAATGAGATACAACGCTGCAGAAAGCATCAACAGTGCATCACCAGAAGGAGGGATGTGTGGGATTGGCTTACTTAACATAAAAGCCTCTGCCATCAGTCTGTGAATGAGTACATGCGAGATGTCAGAAGACTTTACAACCTTTACCATTTACCATTTATTTTGCTCTGTATCTTTACTCATTATTTTTTTCTCTCTTTAAGCCTCTGCTTTGAAATTCAGAAAACCTCCCGAACTCCCACCATGAGATTGGGCGTTAATGTAACTATGCAACCTTCTCTACAGAATGTATTTAGTCATGGAGCACTGAATTTAATGCATACTGCTTTAAAAAAAGGGGGGAAACATATTATGAGAAGGAAAGAGTCTGAAGAAAAGCTCCATTTGTTGCAAACACTACTCACAGCGGACCCCTGATGCTCTCTGTAACTGCACAACCATCAACCAAAAAAAACAAGCGGAGTGAAAGGATCAGAATATAAAAGAAACAGAAATGACTGAAACAAAAAAACAGAAATGAAGTATCTTCAAACTTTATTTTAAACTAGTTTGTAGCCTTTGTATTGTTGTACATGTATTTTATCCTCATATCGTGTTACGGGGTTTTATGTAACTGAATGTTTTACATTTTAATCTGTTTGTTTACACAAAGGCCCAACCGGGGACACGAGTTGGACATAGCTATTAACTCTTTAGCCAGCAAATCAGTTTCATGCTTTCTATTGAAATTATGTTAAATTGCATCGTCCCTATTAAAATAAATAAATTCAAAATTCAAATGAAACAGCAGCACTGATTGATGATGTGTGATGTAACATATTCAAAAGTTAGCATGTCTTCAAAGAAATGCTAACTGTCTCATGTACATTTGTTTGTGGATTATGAGTCGGTCCATGTCCTCACAGGTCTGTTTACATAAACACATGTTGTAAACAGTGACTCATAAGATGTAGGTATGAATTCATGCAGTGACGTGTGTTAGAGACCCTTCCTCCCTCCAGATAAAGCTTCACAGTCTGAGTTCACCGCTGGCTTATCCTGGTCAATCAATCTTTATTTCTATAGCACATTTAAAACAACCTTGATTGACCAAAGTGCTTTACAAAAACACACAATATAAAAACAACAAATAAAATAACATATAGAATGAAGCGCAATAAAAACACAACAAATCAATGGTCAATGAGAGCATGGCGTCGGAGGGGTGTGTGTCCCCCAGGCAGCAGGAGACATCAGGACCGCACACAGACAGTGTGTTTCCTTCCCCCCCCCCACACACACACACACACACACACACACACACACACACACACACACACACACACACACACACACACACACACACACACACACATGGCTGTAATAAGGCAACAAATTAAGCCATTATACTGTTTTTTTTAAGGTACACAGACATCCGTGTTTAAATATTTTAAGAGTAGCGAGGGATCTCTCACTCTGAGTTACATTGTGTGTCTGAGACCACCAGAGGGGAAACGGACTCACATCCATCTCATCGTTAGTGAGCTGTGTGTGTGTGTGTGTGTGTGTGTGTGTGTGTGTGTGAAACATGGACAGAGCTCTCATTAGAGCCGTCTGCTCGCTCTTACTGGACACAATGACGTGAGGATTTGTGTCTGATGGGATTTTTTTTTGGTTTGATTTCATGACCCCGATCATAAAGACAGTGTCGGCGGCTGGGGGATGTCCTTATATGGGCATATTAGAGTCAAACTGTTTGGCACAATGTTAAATTGGCTGCAGGCAAGGTGGCGACTCCAGCCAAATGTAATGAAGGTGTGTAAGTGTGCGTTCACTCTGCACACAGTTTAAGAGCAACACCTATAAAACTTCATTATGTTGCTGCTGTAATGGGGTTCAGGGAAGTGCTCCATGAGCTGACAAAAGCAGGAGTGTCTTGTAAACCCCTCAAGGGAACTTTCTAATTAAATACTCCCTCCTTTAGACTCCAATAAACAACGAAGATTTCCAGCTTTTCCTACATGTCATATTCTCTCCACACCTGAGGCGACGGAGCGATGCCAGGAGTCGGGAGTCCATCCTGAGGAATTCAGTCAGGATGGTTTTTAATAGCTTTCCGAGTTGGAATTGTTTTTCCAAGCTACTGTTAAAGCAGGAGGAGAGAGCTCAATGGAGAGGGCTTCCCTGGGATGTTGGCAGGCTGCACCCGGGCCATATGTGAGGGTTTGATACAGAGAACCTGGCTTCTCCACATTTCTGAAAGGTTGTGTCATCAGATGGCAGTAAGTCTAACCCTCCTTCTTATATTCAAACAGGAAGGTGTGTGAGGAGTCTTCCTTTGTGTGTAGTGCTGAGTGTATTGTTGAGGCATTTCATGGAGGCAAAAGCTGGCACACTGCCAAAAACATGTAATGAATAAATACAGGAAATAAGAAAGGGAGGTAATAAAATGGACAAGTATAATTCTGTTATTTTACCTTTAATCAACAATCCTGTTTCTTTTTCAAATTGTGCTCATTCACTTCTCACGACGTTTACTACTCAACCTTTGAAAACAATCGTGATGTCACACTGATGATGTCATCCTTATTATAGACAATTTTACTCTGATCCATTCAGTATTTACAAAGTGTGGGAGGTGGGATTTTTTTTTAGGGCAGAGGGGTCTGAAAGCTGCTTGTGGAGAAACATCATGGCACCTAAAGTAAAAAGTCAGGATACCTTGGGCACTGTTTTGATTTTGATCTCTCTTCATTTGATCAATGTTGAGTCCACTAACTGTATGCAAAATACAAAATCACTCCTGAACCTCTTAAAGGCTTTATATGTGATATTTTGATCCAGCAGGTGTCGCCCTTGAGCTCCAGCATGAAACCAAAACAACTCGCGCTGCATTGTTGTGTTAGCATGCTAATGCTAGCGATCTTTATTGTGCTCGTATCTTCACACTGCATGTAAATTTACCTGAAATGAGCGTGATCTAGAAACACAGTTAAGCAGTGAGTACAGTATGTTATTCTTCTTTTCTCTAGTCCCTCAATTAAACAACTTTTATACGTGAGGGGAGGAGTCAGCCGGCCGTCCGGGCGATGTAAACAAAGTGAAGATAGGACTCTGAAAACTCTGAAAACATCACAGACAGTGGGACTCGGGTGTTACACCCATTGTAGACAGTCATGACTCACAGAGTTATTTTCAGAGGAGATACTTGATTTATATATTTAAGTGTTAAAAATCACAAATAAAGACTTTAAGTTGTTTAGCTGTGACGTTTTGATTGACAGATATATAAGCAGGTGGGTAAAATAGGAACAAAAGAATCAAATACAACACAAAGATAATTAATAAAACACTGTCACGTACAGATTGTGTTCTGGTGCTTTATTAAATCTCTGTTGGTTCAGACATGATGAACAACCTGCTCATGTTTTTGGACTCTGCAGCAGCCTACCTGCTTCAACGCGCCTCGTGTCTGTCAGTCAGCCGCGCGACCGTCCAATCACAGCGCACCTGAGCCCCTGACTCCTCCCCCAGTGTATAATTGAAGTTTCTTTAGTTTCTCCGGCGGAGCACTGCACGCAGTATTTGTCCGGTCCGTGGAGGGATTAAAAAGAGGAGCGCAGGCAGGAGCATGTTGTCCCGGAGCCTGTGTGTGTGTGTGTGCGTGACTCTGTGTCTGTGGATTACCGTGTCCGCGAGGAAGCAGGACGACTCTTTCTTCACTGCCAGTGTTTACCGAGCGAGATGCGCCTCCAGATGCCTCAGTCTGCACATCACTCGCATCTCTGCCTTCTTCAAGCACTCTCAGGTAGGAAGAGCATGTGGTCGATCCCCCCCCCCCGCGGAGAAACTTCTGATTCTGTGCAGGAAATGAGAAATAAACGAGATTTAATGAAAAAACACGAGCCGGCCGATTCCTCCCTCATAAGTCAAACCTGTTTCTGCATCGTGGGGAGACAGGAGCAGGTCACTCATGGTGCTCAGAGACTTTCTCTGTAGTGTCACTGACATGGATTTAAAATGACACTTTACCAAAGAAGAGGCAGACTATAAGCAGATATATGAAGGGTTCAATTGTCTGGTTGCCTGAGTCTATATTTCATTAACACATTGCAATTCTTATTGAGACTAGGAGATGAGAGACGGTTTTCAGAGGAGCCAGTTAATATAATAATAATAATAATAATAATAATAATAATATTACTAATACATTTTATTTATAAGCGCTTTTCAAAAACTCAAATACACTTTACAAATAGTTAAAAACAGAAAGAACAGCACAGTAAGGACAGACTAACAGACAACATTACACACAAATCATAAAGATAACAACAATAAAGGTGAACAACAGGAAACAGGAAATACATCACAGTCATACATTAAAAGCTTGTTTGAAGAGGTGAGTTTTGATCAGAGATTTGAAAGTAGGAGGGTCGGTGCAGTGTTGAATGTGTGTAGGGAGTGAGTTCCAGAGGGAGGGGGGGGGGGGCAGCTATGGAGAAGGCTCTGTCCCCCCAAAATGCATTATCTGCCATATAAAAATCAGATAGACCCCCCTTCCCTTTATGAGACAGAATCAACATGCATTGAGACTCTTAATAGTGTTATTTTATTTTTCTCTCACGGCTTCATAAAAACATGTTGCATGCTTTCAGACCTCCAACTCTCCATGCTGACAAATTAGCTGTGTTCCTCTTGTGATTTGGCCATGTGGTGTCAGAAGTAGTTTTTCACCCTCCACTGGACACACTGTTCCCCTCCCAGGACTCCAGAATAAAAAGGGTCCGGTCACTGATCCTTCTCCCCTCTGCTCCTTTTCACCAGCTATCTACCCCGGTGACCGCCTTTAGACTCACTCTATTTGCATTTGTAAAGGCCGGTCTCTCCCCAAGGTGCATTCATGAATCCAGGGTCTACTTGTTTAGAAACATTGTGGGGCGAGTCAAATCTGTAATTGGGTGTAATTAATCAGCAGAGAAACATTTGTGGCCAATTAACTTTACTTTAAAAGGACTTATTGATCTGTTATTTTCAGCTTCAATGCACCATATGTCAGTTAGTTCAAACCATTTTTATTAACAGAGAATATGCTCCTGATTATCACTGCAGTTGTCGACAATAAAGAGATAGAAAATAGCAGCGCTGTGCTTCCAGAGGACTCAGATTGAAAACAGTGTTTCTTAATTCACAACTTGGCAGGCAAGAGTTCGGGCTTTGTTTCGAGAGATTCCAGCAGTATATTGCAGAGCCTTGGGTTTGCAAACTTTGAGAATTAAATTAGTCACAAGCTGACTGAGAAGGCAAATAAGTGATGGAAGTCTCACCTCTAATATACTGCTAATAGTCTACATAATTGAGTGCAGAGCCTGAGAGTCTGGGAGCAGCCGTACACTCAGAGAGAGAGAGAGAGAGAGAGCGAGAGAGAGAGAGAGAGGTGTATTTGTCTGAAGAGAGAAGCATTTCTGTGGTTTGTGATAAGCAAAGGTTACTTCAGCGTCTAAGAATAGAAGGCAATTGTTGATAATCTGCAAGCACTGTCTTCTGCACGGGCCTTTCATGTTAAAATGGGGGGTCTGGTCAGCTGCAAAAACATATGGTCCCCCCCCCCCCCCCCTCCCTGCCCTCTACCCCCTGGCCCTGCCAATAAATGCCAGCATCACACCTCATAGGCATGCAGAACATACACACTGAGCTCTGAAGGGGTCACCTTCCTGCTAAACACCGGCGCCCAATTGTGCTAAATGTGATAAGCTGTAATGTGCTGTTTCCACAACACTGGAGCATGCTCAGTCAGCACGATACCTACAGGTGGATCTGCTTCCTCTCTGACAGATCTTATTACAGCGCCGAGCTCCACTCCAATGATCGAGACCACAGACCTCTTAATTCAACTCGGACATCCTTCAGGGGTCATTTAATACTCAAAACAAGACTCAAAAACTTTCCTTTGGCTGCGACTTTTATCTACTATTTTTTGCACATTTTATTGTGTTTACTCAATATCTCATAATCAACATAGACCATGACTTTTTTTTGGTGACAGTACAAGAGATAATTTGTCCTCTTAACACATCCTGCAGCTGGAATTTCAAACCCTGTTTTTCATATCGACTTTAATATGATCGCTGTGTGAACACTTGAATGATTCTTTGACAAGTTTAGGAGTCGCAGATGTTGTCGACACCCACGCGTCTTTCCCCTTTTTATGTGGCTGAATCAAGAGGACAAATCAGAGGCTTTGTTTTTAATTGACGCAATTATGAATAAGTGTCAAATGGAAACAAGCGTGGAGTCCCAGAGTTTGGAAACCCTCATGGGCAGTCCATTAGCTGTCAGATTTATTACGCCTGTGGATTGTGATAGTATTTTCCAAATGCAGATTTATTGACATTTTACTCCACATTTGGGGAACTTGTCACCCCGCCGCTACGATAGACAGAGGGCAACACCCAACCATAAATATTAGCCTCGGACACTCTGAAATATTAAGAGCGCGCTGGGATCGTGTAGTCTGAAAGCATCAGCCTTAGTAGTGGATTATTTATGTGGGGACGTGTGAAGCCAAAAACAAGGTGTGTCCATGAGCTCTTGTTATTACAGTCAAAGCAATAAAAAAAAAATCCAACATTTTTCAAATCCACTCATTCATTTCCAAAGTGCTGTGCAGTAACGTCTGAGCATCTTAACTGAGAGATTTGTGCTGCGAGCGAGGGGAAGAAAAAACATTGGAAAGTAGTTTTTCCTGGTCCCCCTTGTTTTCTCCTTTGATATTGAATAACCTGCGGTGGAATCAAAACCGCAGCCAGTGCTCGTCTCATGTGTGGAGTTTTTCATTAGTGAAGACAGCGGATGAATAGGGGTCTATGTTGCTTGGCCTCACCTCCCTGTAAACGCTTTTAAAACCATGACAGTCCTGTTGCTGCTGCACCCTTCAGCTAGCTCACTTGACAAATAGCCTTCATTCCTAAGTGGGGACAACTTTACACCAGCGTGGTTAGAGATCTCTGAAACACCCTTCTTATGTTAACATTGGATGTGCTGCTGAACACATTAGCTCACTTTCAGAGCGCCCTGTCGGAATAATTCATAAAAAAGTGAATAATGGATGAGCAGGATGACCACACAGTCGCACCCACTCAAGTCAAAGCCTAAATCTTGAGGCCCTTTATTTTAGCGCTGCGTGTGTGCCCTGAAGGATCAGTTATTTCGGTGTTTGCCTGAGGACCTCTGGGCTGTTAAAGGACACACAGAGACACCCGCCTGTCCTTTGAAGTCCTGCATCCTGTTAGCTTAGCACAGACATGAACCAGGTCTCACAGAGTGGCAGTATTTTCCAGCAGTGCAAAGCTGGAAACATGTAGGAAAGGATTGAATTCAGTTCAAAAACTGAACAGTGTAAACTGTGATCCATTTAATCCAAATCAGAGCCTCGGAGGAAACAAAAGATTTCCACTTTCAAAAGGTGGAAAACTATCCTCTGAGATAAAAGGGGCTTTTTGTCCATGTTCCTCTCAGATGTCTAGACAATACAACACGCCCCCCCCCCCCCCCCCCCCCCCCCCCCCGGCCACCTGCTCTGCCTTCTCAGCTGACAACAGCCATAATGTATCTGTGTGATAAACCGCCCTGTTTACATGACTCCACCAGTCTCACCAAACAAAGCGAGCAAGTTCACCTCATCCACGCATTCATAGACCGCTGTCTGGTCTCTGGTCTTGACCCCCCCCCCCCCCCCCCAGTCGCACAGGAAGATATCTGGAAAGCGTCCTTGACAGTCCTCAGCGCTGCATAATGTTCAGCTTGCAGAGGAATGTCATGGTGAGTCAGAGGGATGAAGTCCTGACCTATAATTATTCCCCCGTTGGTCCCTGACATGGAGGGGTCAGGCCTGGACAGCTGGGGCAACATCCTGCTGAGCGTCTCTGCTGCAGGGATGCTGTCACATAGCAAAATTAGCTCCGGCCCCCGTCGCACATGATGGATGGATGGGTGAAGAGAGCTGTCAGAAAAACACGATTGATGATTTAGGACTTGGTCTAGAGTTGTGACAATCTGTATAAATTATCCCCGAGGTGATCGCTGCCGGTGTAAATGTCAAGGTTTTATTTACAGTGTGTCAACAACAAGGGCTTTGGCGGGGCTGGATTGTTTTTTTTTTATAAGTTACTGAGTGAACACCAAAAGGATTTTAATCATGTTGTACAGTACAATATGATACCCTCATGAGGATAAAATCATATTTTAATCATAATTTGGCCGAACACAGGGAAGGTTTTTTATTACCCAGAAAGGTCAGAAAGCTTGCTGTTGCACATTAAACTCCTCGGCCAAGTAAGCGCTCGGTTCCACTTTCATTTGGTACCAAATGAAACAACTATTAGTCTCCTCGGCTGCTCACACTAATGTATTTTTCATTCTTATCTGCAGTTTTTTTTTTTTTTTTTCTGTTGAGGTGATTCTCTGAAGACATGACCAAACAATCATGGATTCCTTTGAAGCCGGTTGACCATTATCCTTGACACTAAAAGCAAAGCACTTACTGGTACTGGATGTCAAATTAAACCCTTTAATGATAAGTTCTCTCCAAAGGTCTCATGGGAAATTTCTTCTGGATTACATTGTGGGAAAAGGCTTTGAACTTGACATTGAACTTGAGCAGACTTTTTGCCTTCAGACCCCTAAAGTTTGGCTCAATCCGATGTTTCATTGCTTTCATTAAAGAAGCTCAGCGACATCCAAAAGTGAGGCTCGGATACAGTTCAGAGACTTGAATTAATTAATTAATGAAACTCTAAGCTTTTTTACTTTAACTTCTCCAGATGTGTGGAGAGCATGGGCAACAAAGGGGCAGTGAGCCCTACATCAGCTATCATTTATATTTTTATGACAATAATGGATCAAACTACGAGGTGTAATTTGACAGCTTGTAGCTTGTAGTTATAAATCCACAGAGAATTACCAACTGGCTCTCCAGTTCCCCCTGACTTTAATCAGCTCGTCTTTTGGTTATATGACCCACAAATGTACTGTTTTGGTAACACTCTTATGGCTCTCATAGCATTGTTAATGTGGCTTTAAAAACTACAAAAATGACTTCTCCGTTCACTAAAAACCTGACAAAAAGAATGAGCAATTGGCTTATGGATTTGGAAAATGTACACGCTTTAGAGTCAGACATTTAGCTCAGAAGTTGGAGGAGACCAAAAAAGAGATTAAAGTCTTAATATGTGATTTTTAACACTTAAATATATAAATCAAGTATCTCCTCTGAAAATAACTCTGTGAGTCATGACTGTCTACAATGGGTGTAACACCCGAGTCCCACTGTCTGTGATGTTTTCAGAGTTTTCAGAGTCCTATCTTCACTTTGTTTACATCGCCAGGACGGCCGGCTGACTCCTCCCCTCGAGTATAAAAGTTGTTTAATTGAGGGACTAGAGAAAAGAAGAATAACATACTGTACTCACTGCTTAACTGTGTTTCTAGATCACGCTCATTTCAGGTAAATTTACATGCAGTGTGAAGATACGAGCAGAATAAAGATCACTAGCATTAGCATGCTAACACAACAATGCAGCGCGAGTTGTTTTGGTTTCATGCTGGAGCTCAAGGGCGACATCTGCTGGATCAAAAAATCACATATGAAGACTTTAAAGGGTGAATATAGCACATTTATTTGCCCAAATGCATGCTGTTTCTTTTTCTGTAAAGGTGTTAATGTTGGCTAAGATGTTTTCCATGTCCCCCCAAAAAATATAATAAGTGTTCAGCTCAGCCCCCCCCCCCCCGACCCCCCTTACCTGCAGGTGTTTAAAATATTGTTTTCCCAGGTTTAAAACATTGACCAAAATGCCCCTTTCTGGTATGCACATCACATTAGGAAGCCTTTCATGCTTATCAGCTGGTCATTTATTCTAAAGCACTAGCCTTGCACTTGCACAATTATGTTTGCAGAGCACGACAGCATAATTCTTCGCTCTATTAGAATTCAGGAAATGACCACTTGGACGAGCCATTTAGCCCCACTGGCCCTTCGCTTGACAAACCCTCTGCATGTACACTTGGAGACTTTGGAAACACACAGCACTATTGGGACCAAATGTTTGCCTCGTTGGATCACAGAAGGTGGCACTTCACCGGCAATTAGAGGAAATTGTCGGTATCTGCAGCCTGCACAGGAGTGCTGACATCAGTTCCCGCCTTTGGTGACCTTCGGGGGACGTCTGTTGAAAGATCAAACAAGTTGTCAGAAACGCTGAGGTCACTGCGCACACTGAAACTGACCAGAGGTTTGCCCCGGGCCCCCGGTGCTGGTGACCCCCCCTCTCTTTCCTGCTCGGGTTACACGCACTCAGCACGAAAAAGCTGGCTCAAATTCTGTCTTTGAAATGTGTTGAGTGTTCGCATCATTTCTCTTTTAAAGGTCATGACTCAAAGGAAAATGTTAAAGAGGCACCTTCATTTGACAAACTGGTGTTAAAGGCAGGGTTGGTCATTTTTCAAAAACTAGCATGATTTTGAAAGTAGCATTCCCTCAGTGCTCCGTCTGCACCCCCTCCCCTCTGTGCTCCCTCTTAAGCCACGCCCCCTCACTTACATGCGCGAGCGCCGTTGCTCCAGAAGTGGACCTCAGCTCATCTCTGTCATTGTGTAGAAACTACGTAAGCAGGGAGACAGGGAGGCTGTGATTGGTTCATCAGATTGGTACCTCGTGGCAGACATTGGTTGAAGTTTTTACAGACGTACAAACTGATACAGATGATGGATTTTATTTGTTCCTGTTTCAGAGCACGAGTTATTAATTTCTGTCAGGACCTAAAGACAATTTCCACCAAAATCTGAAGAAGTGGATCTGGAGGAAATGACCAAACCTGGAATTTTAACAATATATTGATAACACATCATGTTTTCCTCTTTTTCTTTACAGAATAATGGATCGTTGGTGTGGTGCCAGAATCACAAGCAGTGCTCCAAGGTAATGTTGTTTCACATCTTTCATGAATGAGATGCACGCCACAGTCATGCCTCATTATCAGCGGATAATCTAACATAAAGTCCACAAGTCACGACAAGACGAGTTCAGTCCTGCCCGGAGAATCTCTTGGAAAGCAGTTGTTGACATAGACTAGAGTGAGAATACATTTTTTTTTTCCTTCATCTACTTCTTAATGGATCGCTTCTGCTCTCCTTGATACCCGTTCGTATATGGAATACAATTAAATAATATATATATATTTTTAATACTTTTATTGCAATACATTAACGTTTCCGATTATTGTCCTTACACATATTTGCAACATTTTTGTTCATATTTTTAACAGCCAGTGGTGAAAAGGAAACAAAACATAGAAATATATACACAGAATGCAAATTCCAAAATGCATATAACAGAGGCAGCATCCAGAGCGAGCTTTGTGCCTACTTTTTACAAGCATATAGATCGTCAGGTTAAGCATACTGTTAAAGAAATAAAAAAAGGAAGATTAGATTTTCAAGAGGTTTAATGCCCGTCGATTTATGAAAGCACAGCGTGATTGTTTTTCCTACTCTTGTCACTCGGATGCATTACAGTTCGTCTCCCGCGGGGCTTGTTTGTGTTTCTTGTGCTCCGTCCCGATGAAGGTTGATACAAAGCTGGTGTTGACAGCCGCCCTGAAAAGATGGCGCTGACACCGTCTATCAGACTCTTCTGGAGCTGTTGACAAGACCCCTCGAAGATGTGCTGTATAGACTGTAGACAGAGAGGAGCTCAAATAAGACAGACGATACGCTAGCAGAGCCAGGTCTGAGTAGAAATGTGAAGAATGTTCTCTGTAGCTGTCAGAGGCTCTCATCTCCTCAAATACAGACTGTTAAGATTCAACGCTGTTACCCCTGTAGGACTCAAATAGGATACAAACAACACACATTCATTCACTACAGACGGTATGTTAGAGTCCAGGTCGGACATATTAGATGTAGTTGTGTTTTTATAGTTGTAAAATTTTTTTGGTTTTTCATGTTGGCAAATTGGGCCAATCACAGCATTCCAGTGATTAATTGGAAATCCGTTGAAGAACAGTTGCATTTTTTTTTCTTCTCATGCTTACTTAACACGGCCACAGGTTTGGGTGTACATATAAATCACAATCAGTGTCTTGTATCACAAAATAACCCCTTGTGGTGACTTCTAAATTTCCCTCTTTGAATTTCAAATTGTTTCCTTGCCTATTTGCATGATCTGCCCTGGATACAGTGCTCTGTGCCTTCTATTTCATCTGCACATGTAAAGGTTTGTTTCCTGTCCCCCAGCATGGCAGCTGTTCACAACATGTTTATTTTGCATCACTGAGTTTATCTTCAACCATCTCCCCTAACCCTTAACCATTTGGAATGAACTTCCAAACTCCATGTGATCTGCAGAGTCCCTCTGCACCTTTAAGAAAAAGCTAAAGACCCAGCTCTTTCATGAATACCTACTAACTTAATGATGATGGTCTCCATATTATTGATGATGATGATGGTAATGACGATGGTTTTTGTTTGATAACGACGACTTATAAGATGGTTTCTATACTGATTAGAGCTCTCAAGAACTGCCCTCAATGTTGTGCTTTGCCTCTGGTCACTTCCTGTCAGCACCTGTGTGTCCAATCAGACTCAAAGCTGATCGTTTGCTCTTACTGACATTGTTCCCTTTTTTCTAGATCCTTGCTTGTGTTGTTCTTACTCTCTGATGTACGTCGCTTTGGAGAAAAGAGTCTGATAAGTTTTTTTAACCTTCTTGTAGTTATTGAATCATCTGAAGGTCAAACACAATCAGATTCAGCTTACTTGTCCCTAAAACAAAATAATGGATACAGAATATGTTATTTAATCCATCATAAACCGTCTGTGACTGACACGTTTAAAGTGCAGTAGAGGTACTAAACATGGCTATCCCCACTTGTTTTCTCTTCTAATGCTCTGAAACTTGTTTCTCTCCTTTCCACTGTGATGGCCAACATCGACTTTTGGCAGCAGTCATCCCCTCAGTTTTATGTTTTGAAAAAAGGCTTTTGCTGGCTGTGAGTCTGAGCCCTGCATACTGTTCTCATAATCAACCAGCTGAAACCTTCGAAATGTCCCAAAAAAAACTCTTTAATGGACTTCTTGTTCTCCTCACTTTAACAAGCATGTCACTTAGCACTTCTTTATCCTGCTTGTAAGCTGTAAATAAACGAGGCTGGATTTGATGTAAGCCCTTAAAAAATAATGATATGTTTGTGTTACTCCTGTGTGACTGTGGTGCTCTGCCACTCGGCCATTTCAAATACATGTAAGGGCTCTTTGAATTTAATTAACTTAATTGTATCCTAGGTTTTTGGTTGAGCCATTCAGGAGGCCAGTTGGGGCACGGCGCTGAGGTCTAATTTGCGGGCAGAAGTCAATATTTTGGTAGCAAACATCCCCACACTTGACATCTCCATGAATGACTGCAGCTCCACTCGAGGCCTGTTTACAGAGTGTGAAAGCACGGAGCTATTGTGTCCACTCGAACAATTGTACCAAATGGGCCCATGCTGTACAGTGAATAGCTCTACAGCCACTGATTAGCCTCTTCACTTCATGAACAGCTCAAACTCAAACAGAGGGACAAAGGCAGTGGCTCCATGGAGTGCGTCAGGGCAGAAGGCCTGTCCACCCAGAGCCTCACAGAGCGACCCCCCCCCCCCCCCCCCCGCCTGTGAGGATGGGCTGCCTAATAATTTAGACAAAGATGCCGTGACCTCGTCCATCTGTCTGCTTTTTCAGAAATCAAAGCCTCCTGTTGCCATTTGCAATGAGAAAGTCAACCCGGTCGCTGCGTTTGCAATGACCAGAGTCGGCCCCGACTTTCAGTGTCCCCCCATTGTGATGCTAATTAACCTGCTTGCCCTCTCTCCAGAGCCGAGTTAGGTGGCATTTAGAGAGCCGGAGAGTCATTATAATGCCATAACAGTGGTCCAGCAAATTCAGCTGGGGGGGGCGCCAGAAGAACAGACAACAGCAGCATTTCTATGAGCTATTGTCATTCTGCCTCCCGACTGTTAGAGCTCGAGGAGTTTGGATGTGTTCCCTGAAAGTTTTCTAAACTCCAGGGTGTTCTGTACAGCAGAGAAAATAGATTTTTTTATGCGTGTGCATGAGAGAGTGTTGCAGAGCCAGCCAAGGAGCTTTTCCATATTCAGAGCAGAGGCTGATATTAGCAACGGGTTTGCGCCCCCACCCCCCCCCTCCCCCATGGGTGTGATCCAGGCTCCAAAGCAAATGCTAGGATTGACTTAAAGGCAGCTAAATGTCGGTCCTGCAACAAGGCGGCATGCTTCATTACTCTAACTTCTCTTAGGGAGGGAAGAGAGGAAAGGACACGAGCATTATGCCTGGATAAGTTCGCCTGCGGTGAGTCATTGGATCGTTGCCATTACTTATAAATCTTGGGGAATAAAGTGTCATATTTTTCTACAAAACACACAGAATATCCTGGAGATTTTTTAAAATCAGTATACTTTTCCCTCCTGGGACCGAACTCTCTATAAATGTGATTGAGTGGTGATTACTGACCTGAAGAGCTTAAAAACAAAGTCTGAAATATAACATCTTTAAGCACATATTGTTGACTCAGGCCGTGTTCACACTGGACTTGTTTTTTCAGAAAGAAGCGCCTTTTGAGCGCTTATGCACAAGTGTTCTGTAACCTTAACAACGGGACACTGAGCACCGCGCATCAATTTAGAACAGAAAAGAACAAACGGGACGGGAAGTCAGACACCGATACAACATTAAAACATCCGGTTTATTTTCAGAATAAAACTCTCCGTTTTGACGGTTCAGAAAAACCTGATTGGTCAGCTGTCAGAAAGGCGCTTGACGTCACCCAGCGCATTTCTGAAAAGTTGAAATGATTCAACTGAAAAAGGCGTCGGGCGCAGCGCTTTTTGAAAAGGCGTCATCCTTTTTCCATCGGCTTGTATGTAAAAAAGAAGTCCAGTGTGAACACGGACTAAACCTTACGTTTCCCTTCAAATCTTCCAGAGGGGAAAAGCAAAACGTCTGGTCGTCAACTGAGAACGATAACTTCTGCATGTCATTCACAAATGTCTTATATTTCCATGTTGGCACTTTTCTGAGCGTGCACACACCAGCTGAGAAATAAGAGCGTTTTCTTTTGGATCACCGTCGTCTTCACATGTTGGAAGCTTTGGAGCAGTTTGAATGAACAATCACTGGAATGCTTCTATGTCTCATTCAAAAGTCTC